>NW_026737056.1:0-51876 GCF_949786415.1 Peromyscus eremicus | reverse complement strand
AGTTTGTTTCCCAGTCCAAAATGGAGTTGAGTCACATGCAGTTTTTTGTCCTACGAGCAAGAGTTGTTTTCTGGAAGAAGAATCACTATTGCGCTCCAATTGCTATACACAGTGCAAATAGCACTCGCGTCTGTTCCCACCACATACAGTGTATTGGACTGAATAGGAGCTACCTTTCTTGTCAGTTTCCTAAGCAGAGTTGAACTAGATATGGTCCGTGTGTGTAGGAAGCACAGTTCTTGTGTTCTCAGCAAGCTCACTGTTCTGGCCTTATAGAAAACACAGTAGAGTAGAAGAGTGCTCTTTTCTCAAAAGCAGAGTGTGTTTCTTGTAGGCGAGCTAGCGTTTGTTTCCCAGTCCTAAATGGAGTTGAATCACATGCAGTTTCTGGTCTACGAGCAAGAGTTGTTTTCTGGTAAGGAAGTCACTATTGTCCCCCCATTGCCATACACAGTGCAAATAGCACTCGCGTCTGTTCCCAGCAAGTACAGTGTATCGGACTGAAGAGGAGCTACTGTTCTTGTCAGTTTCATAAGCAGAGTTGAACTAGATATGGTCCGTGTGTAGGAAGCACAGTTTTTTGTTCTGAGCAAGCTCATTGTTTGGACCCCATAGGAAACACAGTAGAGTAGAGAGTGCTCTTTTCTCAAAAGCAGAGTGTGTTCTTGTAAGGCGAGTTAGTGTTTGTTTCCCAGTCCTAAATGGAGTTGAATCACATGCAGTTTCTGGTCCTATGAACAAGAGTTTTTTTCTGGTAAGAAGAGTCACTATTGCGCTGCCATTTACATACACAGGACAAATAGCACTGGCGTCTTTTCCAGCAAGTACAGTGTATTGGACTGAAGAGGATCTACTGTTCTTGTCAGTTTCCTAAGCAGAGTTGAACTAGATATGGCCCTTGTGTGTAGGAAGCACAGTTCTTTTTTTCTGAGCAAGCTCACTGTTCTGGCCCTATAGGAAACACAGTAGAGTAGAAAAGTGCTCTTTTCTCAAAAGCAGAGTGTGTTTCTTGTAAGGCGAGCTAGCGTTTGTTTCCCAGTCCTATATGGATTTGAATCTCATGCAGTTTCTGGTCCTACGAGCAAGAGTTGTTTTCTGGTAAGAAGAGTCACTATTGCGCTCCCATTGTCATACACAGGGCAAATAGCACTCGCGTCTGTTCCCAGCAAGTACAGTGTATTGGACTGAAGAGATCTATTATTTTTGTCAGTTTCCTAAGCAGAATTGGACTAGATATGACCATGTGTGTAGGAAGCACAGTTCTTTTGTTCTCAGCAAGCTCACTGTTCTGGCCCTATAGGAAACACAGTAGAGTAGAAGAGTGCTCTTTTCTCAAAAGCAGAGTGTGTTTCTTGTAAGGCGAGCTAGCGTTTGTTTCCCAGTCCTAAATGGAGTTGAATCACATGCAGTTTCTGGTCCTAGGAGCAAGAGTTGTTTTCTGGTAAGGAAGTCACTATTGTGCTCCCAGTGCCATACACAGTGCAAAGAGCACTCGCGTCTGTTCCCAGCAAGTACAGTGTATCAGACTGAAGAGGAGCTACTGTTCTTGTCAGTTTCCTAAGCAGAGTTGAACGAGATATGGCCGTGTGTGTAGGAAGCACAGTTCTTTTGTTCTGAGCAAGCTCACTGTTTGGACCCCATTGGAAAAACAGTAGAGTAGAAAAGTGCTCTTTTCTCAAAAGCAGAGTGTGTTTCTTGTAAGGCGAGCCAGCGTTTGTTTCTCAGTCCTAAATGGAGTTGAATCTCATGCAGTTTCTGGTCCTACGAGCAAGAGTTGTTGCCTGGTAAGAAGAGTCACTATTGTGCTCCCATTGAAATACACAGGGCAAAGAGCACTGTCGTCTGTTCCCATCATGTACAGTGTATTGGACTGAAGAGGATCTACTGTTCTTGTCAGGTTCCTAAGCAGAGTTGAACTAGATATGGCCGTGTGTGTAGGAAGCACAGTTCTTTTGTTCTGATCAAGCTCACTGTTCTGGCCCTATAGGAAACACAGTAGTGTAGAAGAGTGCTCTTTTCTCTAAAGCAGAGTGTGTTTCTTGTAAGGCGAGCTCGCATTTGTTTCCCAGTCCTAAATGGACTTGAGTCACATGCAGTTTTTGGTCCTACGGCAAGAGTTGTTTTCTGGTAAGAAGAGTCACTATTGCGCTCCAATTGCCATACACAGTGCAAATAGCACTCGCGTCTGTTCCCAGCAAGTATAGTGTATTGGACTGAATAGTCTCTACTGTTCTTGTCAGTTTCCAAAGCATAGTTGAACTAGATATGGTCCGTGTGTGTAGGAAGCATAGTTTTTTTGTTCTCAGCAAGCTCACTGTTCTGGCCCTTTAGGAAAGAAGGTAGAGTAGAACAGTGCTCTTTTCTCAAAAGCAGAGTGTGTTTCTTGTAAGGCGAGCTAGCGTTTGTTTCCCAGTCCTAAATGGAGTTGAATCACATGCAGGTTCTGGTCCTACGAGCAAGAGTTGTTTTCTGGTAAGAAGAGTCACTATTGCGCTGCCATTGCCATACAAAGGACAAATAGCACTCGCGTATTTTCCCAGCAAGTACAGTGTATTGTACTGAAGAGCAGCTACTGTTCTTGTCAGTTTCCAAAGCAGAGTTGAACTAGATATGGTCCCTGTGTGTAGGAAGCACAGTTCTTTTGTTCTGAGCAAGCTCACTGTTCTGGCCTTATAGGAAACACAGTAGAGTAGAAGAGTGCTCTTTTCTCTAAAGCAGAGTGTGTTTCTTGTAAGGCGAGCTAGCGTTTGTTTCCCAGTCCTAAATGGAGTTGAATCACATGCAGTTTCTGGTCCTACGAGCAAGAGTTGTTTTATGGTATGAATAGTCACTATTGCGCTGCCATTGCCATACACAGGACAAATAGCACTGGCGTCTGTTCCCAGCAAGTACAGTGTATTGGACTGAAGAGGATATACTGTTCTTGTCAGGTTCCTAATAAAAATTGAACTAGATATGGCCGTGTGTGTAGGAAGCACAGTTCTTTTGTTCTGAGCAAGCTAACTGTCCTGGCCCTACAGGAAACACAGTAGAGTAGAAGAGTGCTCTTTTCTCTAAAGCAGATTTTGTTTCTTGTAAGGCTAGCTAGCATTTGTTTCCCAGTCCTAAATGGAGTTGAATCACATACAGTTTCTGGTCCTATGAGCAAGAGTTGTTTCCTGGTGAGAAGAGTCACTATTGTGCTCCCATTGTCATACACAGGGCAAATAGCACTGGCGTCTGTTCCCATCATGTACAGTGTATTGGACTGAAAAGGATCTACTGTTCTTGTCAGGTTCCTAAGCAGAGTTGAACTAGATTTGGCCATGTGTGTAGGAAGCACAGTTCTTTTGTTCTGATCAAGCTCACTGTTCTGGCACTATAGGAAACACAGTAGAGTAGAAGAGTGCTCTTTTCTCAAAAGCAGAGTGTGTTTCTTGTAAGGCGAGCTAGCGTTTGTTTCCCAGTCCTAAATGGAGTTGAATCACATGCAGTTTCTGCTCCTACGAGCAAGAGTTTTTTTTCTGGTAAGAAGAGTCACTATTGCGCTGCCATTGCCCTACACAGGACAAATAGCACTGTTGTCTGTTCCCAGCAGTACAGTGTATTGGACTGAAGAGGATCTACGGTTCTTGTCAGGTTTATAAGCAAAATTGAACTAGATATGGCCGTGTGTGTAGGAAGCACAGTTCTTTTGTTCTGAGCAAGCTCACTGTTCGGACCCCATTGGAAACACAGTAGAGTAGAAGAGTGCTCTTTTCTCAAAAGCAGAGTGTGTTTCATGTAAGGCGAGCTAGCATTTGTTTCCCAGTTCTAAAAGGAGTTGAATCACATGCAGTTTCTGGTCCTACGAGAAAGAGTTGTTTTATGGTAAGAATAGTCACTATTGCGCTGCCATTGCCATACACAGGACAAATAGCACTGTTGTCTCTTCCCAGCAGTACAGTGTATTGGACTGAAGAGGATCTACTGTTCTTGTCAGGTTCCTAAGCAGAATTGAACTAGGTATGGTGGTGTGTGTAGGAAGCACGGTTTTTTTGTTCTGAGCAAGCTCACTGTTCGGACCTCATAGGAAACACAGTAGAGTAGAAGAGAGCTCTTTTCTCAAAAGCAGAGTGTGTTTCTTGTAAGGCGAGCTAGCGTTTGTTTCCCAGTCCTATATGGAGTTGAATCACATGCAGTTTCTGGTCCTACGAGCAAGAGTTGTTTTTTGGTAAGAAGAGTCACTATTGCGCTCCCATTGCCATACACAGTGCAAATAGCACTCGCGTCTGTTCCCAGCAAGTACAGTGTATCGGACTGAAGAGGAGCTACTGTTCTTGTCAGTTTCATAAGCAGAGTTTAACTAGATATGGTCTGTGTGTAGTAAGCACAGTTTTTTGTTCTGAGCAAGCTCACTGTTTGGACCCCATAGGAAACACAGTAGAGTAGAAGAGTGCTCTTTTCTCAAAAGCAGAGTGTGTTTCTTGTAAGGCGAGTTAGTGTTTGTTTCCCAGTCCTAAATGGAGTTGAATCACATGCAGTTTCTGGTCCTATGAACAAGAGTTGTTTTCTGGTAAGAAGAGTCACTATTGCGCTGCCATTGCCATACACAGGACAAATAGCACTGGCGTCTTTTCCCAGCAAGTACAGTGTATTGGACTGAAGAGGATCTACTGTTCTTGTCAGTTTCCTAAGCAGAGTTGAACTAGATATGGCCCGTTTGTGTAGGAAGCACAGTTCTTTTGTTCAGAGCAAGTTCACTGTTCAGACCTCTTAGGAAACACAGTAGATAGAAGAGTGCTTTTTTCTCTAAATCAGAGTGTGTTTCTTGTAAGGCGAGCTAGTGTTTGTTTCCTAGTCCTAAATGGAGTTGAATCACATGCAGTCTCTGGTCCAACGAGCAAGAGTTGTTTTCTGGTTAGAAGAGTCACTATTGTGCTCCCATTGTCATACACATGGCAAATAGCACTCGCGTCTGTTCCCAGCATGTACAGTGTATTGTACTGAAGAGGATCTACTGTTCTTGTCAGGTTCCTAAGCAGAACTGAACTAGGTATGGCCGTGTGTGTAGGAAGCACAGTTCTTTTCTTCTGAGCAAGTTCACTGTTCAGACCTCTTAGGAAACACAGTAGAGTAGAAGAGTGCTTTTTTCTCTAAATCAGAGTGTGTTTCTTGTAAGGCGAGCTAGTGTTTTTTCCTAGTCCTAAATGGAGATGAATCACATGCAGTCTCTGGTCCTACGAGCAAGAGTTGTTTTCTGGTAAGAAGAGTCACTATTGTGCTCCTATTGTCATACACAGGGCAAATAGCACTCGTGTCTGTACCCAGCATGTACAGTGTATTGGACTGAAGAGGGTCTACTGTTCTTGAAAGGTTCCTAAGCAGAGTTGAGCTAGATATGGCCGTGTGTAGGAAGCACAGTTCTTTTGTTCTGAGCAAGCTCACTGTTCTGGCCCTATAGGAAACACAGTAGAGTAGAAGAGTGCTGTTTTCTCAAAAGCAGAGTGTGTTTCTTGTAAGGCGAGCTAGCGTTTGTTTCCCAGTCCTATATGGAGTTGAATCACATGCATTTTCTGGTCCTATGAGCAAGAGTTGTTTTCTGGTAAGGAAAGTCACTATTGCGCTCCCATTGCCACACAGTGCAAATAGCACTCGCGTCTGTTCCCAGCAAGTGCAGTGTATTGGACTGAATAGGATCTACTATTCTTGTCAGTTTCCTAAGCAGAATTGAACTAGATATGACCGTGTGTGTAGCAAGCACATTTCTTTTGTTCTGATCAAGCTCACTGTTTTGGCCCTATAGGAAACACTTTAGAGTAGAAGAGGGCTCTTTTCTCAAAAGCAGAGTGTGTTTCTTGTAAGGTGAGCTAGCGTTTGTTTCCCAGTCCTAAATGGAGTTGAATCCCATGCAGTTTCTGGTCCTACGAACAAGAGTTGTTTTCTGTTAAGAAGAGTCACTATTGTGCTCCTATTGTCATACACAGGGAAAATAGCACTCGCGTCTGTTCCCAGCAAGTGCACTGTATTGGACTGAAGAGGATCTACTGTTCTTGTCAGGTTCCTAAGCAGAATTGAACTAGGTATGGCGGTGTGTGTAGGAAGCACAGTTGTTTT
This sequence comes from Peromyscus eremicus, assembly GCF_949786415.1. Lineage (NCBI taxonomy): Eukaryota > Metazoa > Chordata > Mammalia > Rodentia > Cricetidae > Peromyscus > Peromyscus eremicus. The sequence continues at coordinate 45,801 of NW_026737056.1, read as the reverse complement.
GTTCTGAGCAAGCTCACTGTTTGGACCCGATAGGAAACACAGTAGAGTAGAAGAGTGCTCTTTTCTCAAAAGCAGAGTGTGTTTTTTGTAAGGCGAGCTAGCGTTTGTTTCCCAGTCCTAAATGGAGTTGAATCACATGCAGTTTCTGGTCCTATGAGCAAGAGATGTTTTATGGTAAGAATAGTCACTATTGCGCTGCCATTTCCCTACACAGCACAAATAGCACTGTTGTCTCTTCCAAGCAGTACAGTGTATTGGACTGAAGAGGATCTACTGTTCTTGTCAGGTTCCTAAGCAGAATTGAACTAGGTATGGTGGTGTGTGTAGGAAGCACGGTTTTTTTGTTCTGAGCAAGCTCACTGTTCTGGCCCTATAGGAAACACAGTAGAGTAGAAGAGTGCTCTTTTCTCTAAAGCAGAGTGTGTTTCTTGTAAGGCGAGCTAGCGTTTGTTTCCCAGTCCTAAATGGATTTGAGTCACATGCAGTTTTTTGTCCTACGAGCAAGAGTTGTTTTCTGGTAATACGAGTCACTATTGTGCTCCAATTGCCATATACAGTGCAAATAGCACTCGTGTCTGTTCCCAGCAAGTACAGTGTATTGGACTGAAGAGGATCTACTGTTCTTGTCAGTTTCCTAAGCAGAGTTTTACTAGATATGGTCCGTGTGTGTAGGAAGCACAGTTGCTTTGTTCTGAGCAAACTCACTGTTTGGACACCAAGGAAACACAGTAGAGTAGAAGAGTGCTCTTTTCTCAAAAGCAGAGTGTGTTTCTTGTAAGGCGAGCTAGCGTTTGTTTCCCAGTCTTCAATGGAGTTGAATCCCATGCAGTTTCTGGTCCTACGAGCAAGAGTTGTTTTCTGGTAAGAAGAGTCACTATTGTGCTGCCATTGCCATACACAGGACAAATAGCACTGTTGTCTGTTCCCAGAAGTACAGTGTATTGGACTGAAGAGGATCTACTGTTCTTGTCAGGTTCCTAAGCAGAATTGAACTAGGTATGGCCGTGTGTGTAGGAAGCACAGTTCATTTGTTCTGAGCAAGTTCACTGTTCAGACCTCTTAGAAAACACAGTAGAGTAGAAGAGTGCTTTTTTCTCTAAATCAGAATGTGTTTCTTGTAAGGCGAGCTAGTGTTTGTTTCCTAGTCCTAAATGGAGTTGAATCACATGCAGTCTCTGGTCCTACGATCAAGAGTTGTTTTCTGGTAACAAGAGTCACTATTGTGCTCCCATTGTCATACACAGGGCAAATAGCACTCGCGTCTGTTCCCAGCATGTACAGTGTATTGGACTGAAGAGGATTTACTGTTCTTGTCAGGTTCCTAAGCAGAATTGAACTAGGTATGGCCGTGTGTGTAGGAAGCACAGTTCTTTTGTTCTGAGCAAGTTCACTGTTCAGACCTCATAGGAAACACAGTAGAGTAGAAGAGTGCTTTTTTCTCTAAATCAGAGTGTGTTTCTTGTAAGGCGAGGTAGTGTTTGTTTCCTAGTTCTAAATGGAGACGAATTACATGCAGTCTCTGGTCCTACGAGCAAGAGTTGTTTTCTGGTAAGAAGAGTCACTATTGTGCTCCCATTGTCAAACACAGGGCAAGTAGCACTCACGTCTGTTCCCAGCATGTACAGTGTATTGGACTGAAGAGGGTCTACTGTTCTTGTCAGATTCGTAAGCAGAGTTGAACTAGATATGGCCGTGTGTTCGAAGCACAGTTCTTTTGCTCTGAGCAAGCTCACTGTTCTGGCCCTATAGGAAACACAGTAGAGTAGAAGAGTGCTCTTTTCTCAAAACCAGAGTGTGTTTCTTGTAAGGCGAGCTAGCGTTTCTTTCCCAGTCCTAAAAGGAGTTGAATCACATGCAGTTTCTGGTCCTACGAGCAAGAGTTGTTTTATGGTAAGAATAGTCACTATTGTGCTACCATTTCCCTACACAGGACAAATAGCACTGTTGTCTCTTCCCAGCAGTACAGTGTATTGGACTGAAGAGGATCTACTGTTCTTGTCAGGTTCCTAAGCAGAATTGAACTAGGTATGGTGGTGTGTGTAGGAAGCACGGTTTTTTTTATTCTGAGCAAGCTCACTGTTCTGGTCCTATAGGAAACACAGTAGAGTAGAAGAGTGCTCTTTTCTCTAAAACAGAGTGTGTTTCTCGTAAGGAGAGCTAGCGTTTGTTTCCCAGTCCTAAATGGAGTTGAATCCAATGCAGTTTCTGGTTGTATGAGCAAGAGTTGTTTTCTGGTAAGAAGAGTCACTATTGCGCTGCCATTGCCATACAAAGGAAAAATAGCATTGGCGTCTGTTCGCATCAAGTACAGTGTATTGGACTGAAGAGGATCTACTGTTCTTGTCTGGTTACTAAGCAGACTTCAACTAGATATGGCCGTTTGTGTAGGAAGCACAGTTTTTTTGTTCTGAGCAAGCTCACTGTTCGGACTCCTTAGGAAACACAGTAGAGTAGAAGAGTGCTCTTTTCTCAAAAGCAGAGTGTGTTTCATGTAAAGCGAGCTAGCATTTGTTTCCTAGACCTAAATGGAGTTGAATCACATGCAGTTTCTGGTCCTACGAGCAAGAGTTGTTTTCTGTTAAGAAGAGTCACTATTGCGCTCCCATTGCCATACACAGTGCAAATAGCACTCGCGTCTGTTCCCAGCAAGTAAGGTGTATCGGACTGAAGAGGAGCTACTGTTCTTGTCAGTTTCCTAAGCCAGGTTGAACTAGATATGGCCCGTGTGTGGGAAGCACATTTCTTTTGTTCTGAGCAAGCTCACTGTTCTGGCCCTATAGGAAACACAGTAGAGTAGAAGAGTGCTCTTTTCTCAAAAGCAGAGTGTGTTTCTTGTAAGGCGAGCTAGCGTTTGTTTCCAAGTCCTAAATGGAGTTGAATCAAATGCAATTTTTGGTCCTACGAGCAAGAGTTTTTTATGGTTAGAATAGTCACTATTGTGCTGCCATTGCGATACACAGGACAAATAGCACTGGCGTCTGTTCGCAGCAAGTACAGTGAATTGGACTGAAGATGATCTACGGCTCTTGTCTGGTTCATAAATAGAATTGAGCTAGGTATGGCCGTGTGTGTAGGAAGCACAGTTCTTTTGTTCTGAGCAAGCTCACTGTTCGGACACCATAGGAAACACAGTAGAGTAGAAGAGTGCTCTTTTTTCAAAAGCACAGTGTGTTTTTTGTAAGGCAAGCTAGCGTTTGTTTCCCAGTCCTAAATGGAGTTGAATAACATGCAGTTTCTGGTCCTACGAGCAAGAGTTGTTTTCTTGTAAGAAGAGTCACTATTGTGCTCCAAATGCCATACACAGTGCAAATAGCACTTGCTTCTGTTCCCACCAAGTACAGTGTATTGGACTGAAGAGGATCTACTGTTCTTCTCAGTTTCCTAAGCAGAGTTGAACTAGATATGGCCCGTGTGTCTAGGAAGCACAGTTCATTTGTTCTGAGCAAGCTCACCGTTCTGGCCCTATAGGAAACATAGTAGAGGAGAAGAGTGCTCTTTTCTCAAAAGCAGAGTGTGTTTTTGTAAGGCGAGCTAGCGTTTGTTTCCTAGTCCGAAATGGAGTTGAATCACATGCAGTTTCTGGTCCTACGAACAAGAGTTGTTTTCTGGTAAGGAAAATCACTATTGCGCTCCCTTTGCCCTACACAAGGCAAATAGCACTCGCGTCTTTTCCCAGCAAGTACAGTGTATTGGACTGAATAGGAGCTACTGTTCTTGTCAGTTTCTTAAGCAGAGTTGAATTAGATATGGTCGGTGTGTGTAGGAAGCACAGTTCTTTTGTTCTGAGCAAGCTCACTGTTTGGACCCCATAGGAAACACAGTAGAGTAGAAGAGTGCTCTTTTCTCTAAAGCAGAGTGTGTTTCTTGTAAGGAGAGCTAGCGTTTGTTTCCCAGTCCTAAATGGAGTTGAATCCCATGCAGTTTCTGGTCCTACGAGCAAGAGTTGTTTTCTGGTAAGAAGAGTCACTATTGCGCTGCCATTGCCATACAAAGGACAAATAGCACTGTTGTCTGTTCCCAGCAGTACAGTGTATTGGACAGAAGAGGATCTACTGTTCTTGTCAGGTTCCAAGCAGAATTGAACTAGGTATGGCCGTGTGTGTAGGAAGCACAGTTCTTTTGTTCTGTGCAAGTTCACTTTTCAGACCTCTTAGGAAACACAGTAGATAGAAGAGTGGTTTTTTCTCTAAATCCGAGTGTGTTTCTTGTAAGGCGAGCTAGTGTTTGTTTCCTAGTCCTAAATGGAGTTGAATCACATGCAGTCTCTGGTCCTACGATCAAGAGTTGTTTTCTGGTAAGAAGAGTCACTATTGTGCTCCCATTGTCATACACATGGCAAATAGCACTCGCGCCTGTTCCCAGCATGTACAGTGTATTGTACTGAAGAGGATCTACTGTTCTTGTCAGGTTCCTAAGCAGAATTGAACTAGGTATGGCCGTGTGTGTAGGAAGCACAGTTCTTTTCTTCTGAGCAAGTTCACTGTTCAGACGTCTTAGGAAACACAGTAGAGTAGAAGATGCTCTTTTCTCTAAATCAGAGTGTGTTTCTTGTAAGGCGAGCTAGTGTTTTTTCCTAGTCCTAAATGGAGATGAATCACATGCAGTCTCTGGTCCTAGGAGCAAGAGTTGTTTTCTGGTAAGAGGAGTCACTATTGTGCTCCCATTGTCATACACAGGGCAAATAGCACTCCCGTCTGTTCCCAGCAAGTACAGTGTATTGGACTGAAGAGGATCTACTGTTCTTCTCAGTTTCCTAAGCAGAGTTGAACTAGATATGGCCCGTGTGTCTAGGAAGCACAGTTCATTTGTTCTGAGCAAGCTCACCGTTCTGGCCCTATAGGAAACACAGTAGAGTAGAAGAGTGCTCTTTTCTCAAAAGCAGAGTGTGTTTTTGTAAGGCGAGCTAGCGTTTGTTTCCTAGTCCTAAATGGAGTTGAATCACATGCAGTTTCTGGTCCTACGAACAAGAGTTGTTTTCTGGTAAGGAAAATCACTATTGCGCTCCCTTTGCCCTACACAAGGCAAATAGCACTCGCGTCTTTTCCCAGCAAGTACAGTGTATTGGACTGAATAGGAGCTACTGTTCTTGTCAGTTTCCTAAGCAGAGTTGAATTAGATATGGTCGGTGTGTGTAGGAAGCACAGTTCTTTTGTTCTGAGCAAGCTCACTGTTTGGACCCCATAGGAAACACAGTAGAGTAGAAGAGTGCTCTTTTCTCTAAAGCAGAGTGTGTTTCCTGTAAGGAGAGCTAGCGTTTGTTTCCCAGTCCTAAATGGAGTTGAATCCCATGCAGTTTCTGGTCCTACGAGCAAGAGTTGTTTTCTGGTAAGAAGAGTCACTATTGCGCTGCCATTGCCATACAAAGGACAAATAGCACTGTTGTCTGTTCCCAGCAGTACAGTGTATTGGATTGAAGAGGATCTACTGTTCTTGTCAGGTTCCAAGCAGAATTGAACTAGGTATGGCCGTGTGTGTAGGAAGCACAGTTCTTTTGTTCTGAGCAAGTTCACTGTTCAGACCTCTTAGGAAACACAGTAGATAGAAGAGTGCTTTTTTCTCTAAATCAGAGTGTGTTTCTTGTAAGGCGAGCTAGTGTTTGTTTCCTAGTCCTAAATGGAGTTGAATCACATGCAGTCTCTGGTCCTACGAGCAAGAGTTGTTTTCTGGTAAGAAGAGTCACTATTGTGCTCCCATTGTCATACACATGGCAAATAGCACTCGCGCCTGTTCCCAGCATGTACAGTGTATTGTACTGAAGAGGATCTACTGTTCTTGTCAGGTTCCTAAGCAGAATTGAACTAGGTATGGCCGTGTGTGTAGGAAGCACAGTTCTTTTCTTCTGAGCAAGTTCACTGTTCAGACCTCTTAGGAAACACAGTAGAGTAGAAGATGCTTTTTTCTCTAAATCAGAGTGTGTTTCTTGTAAGGCGAGCTAGTGTTTTTTCCTAGTCCTAAATGGAGATGAATCACATGCAGTCTCTGGTCCTATGAGCAAGAGTTGTTTTCTGGTAAGAAGAGTCACTATTGTGCTCCCATTGTCATACACAGGGCAAATAACACTCGCGTCTGTTCCCAGCATGTACAGTGTATTGGACTGAAGAGGGACTAGTGTTCTTGTCAGGTTCCTAAGCAGAGTTGAACTAGATATGGCCGTGTGTAGGAAGCACAGTTCTTTTGTTCTGAGCAAGCTCACGGTTCTGGCCCTATAGGAAACACAGTAGAGTAGAAGAGTGCTCTTTTCTCAAAAGCAGAGTGTGTTTCTTGTAAGGCGAGCTAGCGTTTGTTTCCCAGTCCTATATGGAGTTGAATCACATGCAGTTTCTGGTCCTACGAGCAAGAGATGTTTTCTGGTAAGGAAAGTCACTATTGCGCTCCCATTGCCATACACAGTGCAAATAGCAGTCGCGTCTGTTCCCAGCAAGTGCAGTGTATTGGACTGAAGAGGATCTACTATTCTTGTCAGTTTCCTAAGCAGAATTGAACTAGATATGACCGTTTGTGTAGGAAGCACAGTTCTTTTGTTCTGATCAAGCTCACTCTTTTGGCCCTATAGGAAACACCTTAGAGTAGAAGAGGGCTCTTTTCTCAAAAGCAGAGTGTGTTTCTTGTAAGGTGAGCTAGCGTTTGTTTCCCAGTCCTAAATGGAGTTTAATCTCATGCAGTTTCTGGTCTTACGAGCAAGAGTTGTTTTCTGGTAAGAAGAGTCACTATTGCGTTCCCATTTTCATACACAGGGAAAATAGCACTCGCGTCTGTTCCCAGCAAGTGCAGTGTATTGGACTGAAGAGGATCTCCTGTTCTTGTCAGGTTCCTAAGCAGAATTGAACTAGGTATGGCGGTGTGTGTAGGAAGTACAGTTGTTTTGTTCTGAGCAAGCTCACTGTTTGGACCCGATAGGAAACACAGTAGAGTAGAAGAGTGCTCTTTTCTCAAAAGCAGAGTGTGTTTCTTGTAAGGTGAGCTAGCGTTTGTTTCCCAGTCCTAAATGGAGTTGAATCACATGCAGTTTCTGGTCCTACGAGCAAGAGTTGTTTTATGGTAAGAATAGTCACTGTTGCGCTGCCATTTCCCTACACAGGACAAATAGCACTGTTGTCTGTTCCCAGCAGTACAGTGTATTGGACTGAAGAGGATCTACTGTTCTTGTCAGTTTTATAAGCAAAATGAACTAGATATGGCCGTGTGTGTAGGAAGCACAGTTCTTTTGTTCTGAGCAAGCTCACTGTTCGGACCCCATAGGAAACACAGTAGAGTAGAAGAGTGCTCTTTTCTCTAAAGCAGATTGTGTTTCTTGTAAGGCGAGCTAGCATTTGTTTAAAATTCCTAAATGGAGTTGAATCACATACACATTCTGGTCCTACGAGCAAGAGTTGTTTTCTGGTAAGGAAAGTCACTATTGCGCTCCCATTGCCATACACACTGCAAATAGCACTCAAGTCTGTTCTCAGCAAGTACAGTGTATTGGACTGAAGAGGAGCTACTGTTCTTGTCAGTTTCCTAAGCATAGTTGAACTAGATATGGCCCGTGTGTGTAGGAAGCACAGTTCTTTTGTTCTGAGCAAGGTCACTGTTCAGACCCCATTGGAAACACAGTAGAGTAGAAGAGTGCTCTTTTCTCAAAAGCAGAGTGTGTTTCATTTATGTCGAGCGAGCATTTGTTTCCCAGTCCTAAAGGGAGTTGAATCACATGCAGTTTCTGGTCCTATGAACAAGAGTTGTTTTCTGGTAAGTAGAGTCACTATTGCGCTGCCATTGCCATACACAGGACAAATAGCACTGGCGTCTTTTTCCAGCAAGTACAGTGTATTGGACTGAAGAGGATCTACTGTTCTTGTCAGTTTCCTAAGCAGAGTTGAACTAGATATGGCCTGTGTGTGTAGGAAGCACAGTTCTTTTTTTCTGAGCAAGCTCACTGTTCTGGCCCTATAGGAAACACAGTAGAGTAGAAAAGTGCTCTTTTCTCAAAAGCAGAGTGTGTTTCTTGTAAGGTGAGCTAGCATTTGTTTCCCAGTCCTATATGGAGTTGAATCCCATGCAGTTTCTGGTCCTACGAACAAGAGTTGTTTTCTGGTAAGAAGAGTCACTTTTGCGCTCCCATTGTCATACACAGGGCAAATAGCACTCGCGTCTGTTCCCAGCAAGTAAAGTGTATTGGACTGAAGAGGATCTATTATTTTTGTCAGTTTCCTAAGCAGAATTGGACTAGATATGACCGTGTGTGTAGGAAGCACAGTTCTTTTGTTCTGAGCAAGCTCACTGTTTTGGCCCTATAGGAAACACAGTAGAGTAGAAGAGTGCTCTTTTCTCAAAAGCAGCGTGTGTTTATTGTAAGGCGAGCTAGCGTTTGTTTCCCAGTCCTAAATGGAGTTGAATCACATGCAGTTTCTGGTCCTAGGAGCAAGAGTTGTTTTCTGGTAAGGAAGTCACTATTGCGCTCCTAGTGCCATACACAGTGCAAAGAGCACTCGCGTCTGTTCCCAGCAAGTACAGTGTATCGGACTGAAGAGGAGCTACTGTTCTTGTCAGTTTCCTAAGCAGAGTTGAACGAGATATGGCCCGTGTGTGTAGGAAGCACAGTTCTTTTGTTCTGAGCAAACTCACTGTTTGGACCCCATTGGAAAAACAGTAGAGTAGAAAAGTGCTCTTTTCTCAAAAGCAGAGTGTGTTTCTTGTAAGGCGAGCTAGCGTTTGTTTCCCAGTCCTAAATGGAGTTGAATCTCATGCAGTTTCTGGTCCTACGAGCAAGAGTTGTTGCCTGGTAAGATGAGTCACTATTGTGCTCTTATTGAAATACACAGGGCAAAGAGCACTGGCGTCAGTTCCCATCATGTACAGTGTGTTGGACTGAAGAGGATCTTCTGTTCTTGTCAGGTTCCTAAGCAGAGTTGAACTAGATATGGCCGTGTGTGTAGGAAGCACAGTTCTTTTGTTCTGATCAAGCTCACTGTTCTGGCCCTATAGGAAACACAGTAGTGTAGAAGAGTGCTCTTTTCTCTAAAGCAGAGTGTGTTTCTTGTAAGGCGAGCTCGCGTTTGTTTCCCAGTTCTAAATGGACTTGAGTCACATGCAGTTTTTGGTCCTACAAGAAAGAGTTGTTTTATGGTAAGAAGAGTCACTATTGCGCTCCAATTGCCATACACAGTGCAAATAGCACTGGCGTCTGTTCCCAGCAAGTATAGTGTATTGGACTGAATAGTCTCTACTGTTCTTGTCAGTTTCCAAAGCATAGTTGAACTAGATATGGTCCGTGTGTGTAGGAAGCACAGTTTTTTTGTTCTCAGCAAGCTCACTGTTCTGGCCCTTTAGGAAAGAAGGTAGAGTAGAACAGTGCTCTTTTCTCAAAAGCAGAGTGTGTTTCTTGTAAGGCGAGCTAGCGTTTGTTTCCCAGTCCTAAATGGAGTTGAATCACATGCAGGTTCTGGTCCTACGAGCAAGAGTTGTTCTCTGGTAAGAAGAGTCACTATTGCGCTGCCATTGCCATACAAAGGAAAAATAGCACTCGCGTCTGTTCCCAGCAAGTACAGTGTATTGTACTGAAGAGGAGCTACTGTTCTTGTCAGTTTCCAAAGCAGAGTTGAACTAGATATGGTCCGTGTGTGTAGGAAGCACAGTTCTTTTGTTCTGAGCAAGCTCACTGTTCGGACCCCATTGAAAACACAGTAGAGTAGAAGAGTGCTCTTTTCTCAAAAGCAGAGTGTTTTTCATGTAAGGCGAGCTAGCATTTGTTTCCCAGTTCTAAAAGGAGTTGAATCACATGCAGTTTCTGGTCCTACGAGAAAGAGTTGTTTTATGGTAAGAATAGTCACTATTGCGCTGCCATTGCCATACACAGGACAAATAGCACTGTTGTCTGTTCCCAGCAGTACAGTGTATTGGACTGAAGAGGATCTACTGTTCTTGTCAGGTTCCTAAGCAGAATTGAACTAGGTTTGGTGGTGCGTGTAGGAAGCACGGTTTTTTTGTTCTGAGCAAGCTCACTGTTCGGACCTCATAGGAAACACAGTAGAGTAGAAGAGAGCTCTTTTCTCAAAAGCAGAGTGTGTTTCTTGTAAGGCGAGCTAGCGTTTGTTTCCCAGTCCTATATGGAGTTGAATCACATGCAGTTTCTGGTCCTACGAGCAAGAGTTGTTTTTTGGTAAGAAGAGTCACTATTGAGCTCCCATTGCCATACACAGTGCATATAGCACTCGCGTCTGTTCCCAGCAAGTGCAGTGTATTGGAATGAAGAGGATCTACTATTCTTGTCAGTTTCCTAAGCAGAATTGAACTAGATATGACCGTGTGTGTAGGAGGCACAGTTCTTCTGTTCTGAGCAAGCTCACTGTTTTGGCCCTATAGGAAACACTTTAGAGGAGAAGAGGGCTCTTTTCTCAAAAGCAGAGTGTGTTTCTTGTAAAGTGAGCTAGCGTTTGTTTCCCTGTCCTAAATGGAGTTGAATCCCATGCAGTTTCTGGTCCTATGAGCAAGAGTTGTTTTCTGGTAAGAAGAGTCACTATTGCGCTCCCATTGTCATACACAGGGAAAATAGCACTCGCGTCTGTTCCCAGCAAGTGCACTGTATTGGACTGAAGAGGATCTACTGTTCTTGTCAGGTTCCTAAGCAGAATTGAACTAGGTATGGCGGTGTGTGTAGGAAGCACAGTTGTTTTGTTCTGAGCAAGCTCACTGTTTGGACCCGATAGGAAACACAGTAGAGTAGAAGAGTGCTCTTTTCTCAAAAGCAGAGTGTGTTTTTGGTAAGGCGAGCTAGCGTTTGTTTCCCAGTCCTAAATGGAGTTGAATCACATGCAGTTTCTGGTCCTACGAGCAAGAGTTGTTTTCTGGTAAGAAGAGTTACTATTGCGCTCCCATTTACATACACAGTGCAAATAGCACTCGCGTCTGTTCCCAGAAAGTACAGTGTATTGGACTGAAGAGGAGCTACTGTTCTTGTCAGTTTCCTAATCAGAGTTGAAGTAGATATGTCCCGTGTGTGTTGGAAGCACAGTTCTTTTGTTCTGAGCAAGCTCACTGTTCTGGCCCTATAGGAAACACAGTAGAGTAGAAGAGTGCTCTTTTCTCTAAAGCAGAGTGTGTTTCTTGTAAGGCGAGCTAGCGTTTGTTTCCCAGTCCTAAATGGATTTGAGTCACATGCAGTTTTTTGTCCTACGAGCAAGAGTTGTTTTCTGGTAATACGAGTCACTATTGTGCTCCAATTGCCATATACAGTGCAAATAGCACTCGTGTCTGTTCCCAGCAAGTACAGTGTATTGGACTGAAGAGGATCTACTGTTCTTGTCAGTTTCCTAAGCAGAGTTTTACTAGATATGGTCCGTGTGTGTAGGAAGCACAGTTGCTTTGTTCTGAGCAAACTCACTGTTTGGAAACCAAGGAAACACAGTAGAGTAGAAGAGTGCTCTTTTCTCAAAAGCAGAGTGTGTTTCTTGTAAGGCGAGCTAGCGTTTGTTTCCCAGTCCTAAATGGAGTTGAATCCCATGCAGTTTCTGGTCCTACGAGCAAGAGTTGTTTTCTGGTAAGAAGAGTCACTATTGCGCTGCCATTGCCATACACAGGACAAATAGCACTGTTGTCTGTTCCCAGAAGTACAGTGTATTGGACTGAAGAGGATCTACTGTTCTTGTCAGGTTCCTAAGCAGAATTGAACTAGGTATGGCCGTGTGTGTAGGAAGCACAGTTCTTTTGTTCTGAGCAAGATCATTGTTCAGACCTCTTAGAAAACACAGTAGAGTAGAATAGTGCTTTTTTCTCTAAATCAGAGTGTGTTTCTTGTTAGGCGAGCTAGTGTTTGTTTCCTAGTCCTAAATGGAGTTGAATCACATGCAGTCTCTGGTCCTACGATCAAGAGTTGTTTTCTGGTAACAAGAGTCACTATTGTGCTCCCATTGTCATACACTGGGCAAATAGCACTCGCGTCTGTTCCCAGCATGTACAGTGTATTGGACTGAAGAGGATTTACTGTTCTTGTCAGGTTCCTAAGCAGAATTGAACTAGGTATGGCCGTGTGTGTAGGAAGCACAGTTCTTTTGTTCTGAGCAAGTTCACTGTTCAGACCTCATAGGAAACACAGTAGAGTAGAAGAGTGCTTTTTTCTCTAAATCAGAGTGTGTTTCTTATAAGGCGAGGTAGTGTTTGTTTCCTAGTTCTAAATGGAGATGAATTACATGCAGTCTCTGGTCCTACGAGCAAGAGTTGTTTTCTGGTAAGAAGAGTCACTATTGTGCTCCCATTGTCAAACACAGGGCAAATAGCACTCACGTCTGTTCCCAGCATGTACAGTGTATTGGACTGAAGAGGGTCTACTGTTCTTGTCAGATTCGTAAGCAGAGTTGAACTAGATATGGCCGTGTGTTCGAAGCACAGTTCTTTTGCTCTGAGCAAGCTCACTGTTCTGGCCCTATAGGAAACACAGTAGAGTAGAAGAGTGCTCTTTTCTCACAACCAGAGTGTGTTTCTTGTAAGGCGAGCTAGCGTTTCTTTCCCAGTCCTAAAAGGAGTTGAATCACATGCAGTTTCTGGTCCTACGAGCAAGAGTTGTTTTATGGTAAGAATAGTCACTATTGCGCTGCCATTTCCCTACACAGGACAAATAGCACTGTTGTCTCTTCCCAGCAGTACAGTGTATTGGACTGAAGAGGATCTACTGTTCTTGTCAGGTTCCTAAGCAGAATTGAACTAGGTATGGTGGTGTGTGTAGGAAGCACGGTTTTTTTATTCTGAGCAAGCTCACTGTTCTGGTCCTATAGGAAACACAGTAGGGTAGAAGAGTGCTCTTTTCTCTAAAACAGAGTGTGTTTCTCGTAAGGAGAGCTAGCGTTTGTTTCCCAGTCCTAAATGGAGTTGAATCCAATGCAGTTTCTGGTTGTATGAGCAAGAGTTGTTTTCTGGTAAGAAGAGTCACTATTGCGCTGCCATTGCCATACAAAGGAAAAATAGCACTGGCGTCTGTTCGCATCAAGTACAGTGTATTGGACTGAAGAGGATCTACTGTTCTTGTCAGGTTCCTAAGCAGACTTCAACTAGATATGGCCGTTTGTGTAGGAAGCACAGTTTTTTTGTTCTGAGCAAGCTCACTGTTCGGACTCCTTAGGAAACACAGTAGAGTAGAAGAATGCTCTTTTCTCAAAAGCAGAGTGTGTTTCATGTAAAGCGAGCTAGCATTTGTTTCCTAGACCTAAATGGAGTTGAATCACATGCAGTTTCTGGTCCTACGAGCAAGAGTTGTTTTCTGGTAAGAAGAGTCACTATTGCGCTCCCTTTGCCATACACAGTGCAAATAGCACTCGTGTCTGTTCCCAGCAAGTAAGGTGTATCGGACTGAAGAGGAGCTACTGTTCTTGTCAGTTTCCTAAGCCGAGTTGAACTAGATATGGCCCGTGTGTGGGAAGCACATTTCTTTTGTTCTGAGCAAGCTCACTGTTCTGGCCCTATAGGAAACACAGTAGAGTAGAAGAGTGCTCTTTTCTCAAAAGCAGAGTGTGTTTCTTGTAAGGCGAGCTAGCGTTTGTTTCCAAGTCCTAAATGGAGTTGAATCAAATGCAATTTTTGGTCCTACGAGCAAGAGTTTTTTATGGTTAGAATAGTCACTATTGCGCTGCCTTTGCCATACACAGGACAAATAGCACTGGCGTCTGTTCGCAGCAAGTACAGTGAATTGGACTGAAGATGATCTACGGCTCTTGTCTGGTTCATAAATAGAATTGAACTAGGTATGGCCGTGTGTGTAGGAAGCACAGTTCTTTTCTTCTGAGCAAGTTCACTGTTCAGACCTCTTAGGAAACACAGTAGAGTAGAAGATGCTTTTTTCTCTAAATCAGAGTGTGTTTCTTGTAAGGCGAGCTAGTGTTTTTTCCTAGTCCTAAATGGAGATGAATCACATGCAGTCTCTGGTCCTAGGAGCAAGAGTTGTTTTCTGGTAAGAGGAGTCACTATTGTGCTCCCATTGTCATACACAGGGCAAATAGCACTCCCGTCTGTTCCCAGCAAGTACAGTGTATTGGACTGAAGAGGATCTACTGTTCTTGTCAGTTTCCTAAGCAGAGTTGAACTAGATATGGCCCGTGTGTCTAGGAAGCACAGTTCATTTGTTCTGAGCAAGCTCACCGTTCTGGCCCTATAGGAAACACAGTAGAGTAGAAGAGTGCTCTTTTCTCAAAAGCAGAGTGTGTTTTTGTAAGGCGAGCTAGCGTTTGTTTCCTAGTCCTAAATGGAGTTGAATCACATGCAGTTTCTGGTCCTACGAACAAGAGTTGTTTTCTGGTAAGGAAAATCACTATTGCGCTCCCTTTGCCCTACACAAGGCAAATAGCACTCGCGTCTTTTCCCAGCAAGTACAGTGTATTGGACTGAATAGGAGCTACTGTTCTTGTCAGTTTCCTAAGCAGAGTTGAATTAGATATGGTCGGTGTGTGTAGGAAGCACAGTTCTTTTGTTCTGAGCAAGCTCACTGTTTGGACCCCATAGCAAACACAGTAGAGTAGAAGAGTGCTCTTTTCTCTAAAGCAGAGTGTGTTTCTTGTAAGGAGAGCTAGCGTTTGTTTCCCAGTCCTAAATGGAGTTGAATCCCATGCAGTTTCTGGTCCTACGAGCAAGAGTTGTTTTCTGGTAAGAAGAGTCACTATTGCGCTGCCATTGCCATACACAGGACAAATAGCACTGTTGTCTGTTCCCAGCAGTACAGTGTATTGGATTGAAGAGGATCTACTGTTCTTGTCAGGTTCCAAGCAGAATTGAACTAGGTATGGCCGTGTGTGTAGGAAGCACAGTTCTTTTGTTCTGAGCAAGTTCACTGTTCAGACCTCTTAGGAAACACAGTAGATAGAAGAGTGGTTTTTTCTCTAAATCAGAGTGTGTTTCTTGTAAGGCGAGCTAGTGTTTGTTTCCCAGTCCTAAATGGAGTTGAATCACATGCAGTCTCTGGTCCTATGAGCAAGAGTTGTTTTCTGGTAAGAAGAGTCACTATTGTGCTCCCATTGTCATACACATGGCAAATAGCACTCGCGCCTGTTCCCAGCATGTACAGTGTATTGTACTGAAGAGGATCTACTGTTCTTGTCAGGTTCCTAAGCAAAATTGAACTAGGTGTGGCCGTGTGTGTAGGAAGCACAGTTCTTTTCTTCTGAGCAAGTTCACTGTTCAGACCTCTTAGGAAACACAGTAGAGTAGAAGATGCTTTTTTCTCTAAATCAGAGTGTGTTTCTTGTAAGGCGAGCTAGTGTTTTTTCCTAGTCCTAAATGGAGATGAATCACATGCAGTCTCTGGTTCTACGAGCAAGAGTTGTTTTCTGGTAAGAAGAGTCACTATTGTGCTCCCATTGTCATACACAGGGCAAATAACACTCGCGTCTGTTCCCAGCATGTACAGTGTATTGGACTGAAGAGGGTCTAGTGTTCTTGTCAGGTTCCTAAGCAGAGTTGAACTAGATATGGCCGTGTGTAGGAAGCACAGTTCTTTTGTTCTGAGCAAGCTCACGGTTCTGGCCCTATAGGAAACACAGTAGAGTAGAAGAGTGCTCTTTTCTCAAAAGCAGAGTGTGTTTCTTGTAAGGCGAGCTAGCGTTAGTTTCCCAGTCCTATATGGAGTTGAATCACATGCAGTTTCTGGTCCTACGAGCAAGAGATGTTTTCTGGTAAGGAAAGTCACTATTGCGCTCCCATTGCCATATACAGTGCAAATAGCAGTCGCGTCTGTTCCCAGCAAGTGCAGTGTATTGGACTGAAGAGGATCTACTATTCTTGTCAGTTTCCTAAGCAGAATTGAACTAGATATGACCGTTTGTGTAGGAAGCACAGTTCTTTTGTTCTGATCAAGCTCACTCTTTTGGCCCTATAGGAAACACCTTAGAGTAGAAGAGGGCTCTTTTCTCAAAAGCAGAGTGTGTTTCTTGTAAGGTGAGCTAGCGTTTGTTTCCCAGTCCTAAATGGAGTTTAATCTCATGCAGTTTCTGGTCCTACGAGCAAGAGTTGTTTTCTGGTAAGAAGAGTCACTATTGCCTTCCCATTTTCATACACAGGGAAAATAGCACTCGCGTCTGTTCCCAGCAAGTGCAGTGTATTGGACTGAAGATGATCTCCTGTTCTTGTCAGGTTCCTAAGCAGAATTGAACTAGGTATGGCGGTGTGTGTAGGAAGTACAGTTGTTTTGTTCTGAGCAAGCTCACTGTTTGGACCCGATAGGAAACACAGTAGAGTAGAAGAGTGCTCTTTTCTCAAAAGCAGAGTGTGTTTCTTGTAAGGTGAGCTAGCGTTTGTTTCCCAGTCCTAAATGGAGTTGAATCACATGCAGTTTCTGGTCCTACGAGCAAGAGTTGTTTTATGGTAAGAATAGTCACTATTGCGCTGCCATTTCCCTACACAGGACAAATAGCACTGTTGTCTGTTCCCAGCAGTACACTGTATTGGACTGAAGAGGATCTACTGTTCTTGTCAGGTTTATAAGCAAAATGAACTAGATATGGCCGTGTGTGTAGGAAGCACAGTTCTTTTGTTCTGAGCAAGCTCACTGTTCGGACCCCATAGGAAACACAGTAGAGTAGAAGAGTGCTCTTTTCTCTAAAGCAGATTGTGTTTCTTGTAAGGCGAGCTAGCATTTGTTTAAAATTCCTAAATGGAGTTGAATCACATACACATTCTGGTCCTACGAGCAAGAATTGTTTTCTGGTAAGGAAAGTCACTATTGTGCTCCCATTGCCATACACACTGCAAATAGCACTCGAGTCTGTTCCCAGCAAGTACAGTGTATTGGACTGAAGAGGAGCTACTGTTCTTGTCAGTTTCCTAAGCAGAGTTGAACTAGATATGGCTCGTGTGTGTAGGAAGCACAGTTCTTTTGTTCTGAGCAAGGTCACTGTTCAGACCCCATTGGAAACACAGTAGAGTAGAAGAGTGCTCTTTTCTCAAAAGCAGAGTGTGTTTCATTTATGGCGAGCGAGCATTTGTTTCCCAGTCCTAAAGGGAGTTGAATCACATGCAGTTTCTGGTCCTATGAACAAGAGTTGTTTTCTGGTAAGAAGAGTCACTATTGCGCTGCCATTGCCATACACAGGACAAATAGCACTGGCGTCTTTTTCCAGCAAGTACAGTGTATTGGACTGAAGAGGATCTACTGTTCTTTTCAGTTTCCTAAGCAGAGTTGAACTAGATATGGCCCGTGTGTGTAGGAAGCACAGTTCTTTTTTTCTGAGCAAGCTCACTGTTCTGGCCCTATAGGAAACACAGTAGAGTAGAAAAGTGCTCTTTTCTCAAAAGCAGAGTGTGTTTCTTGTAAGGCGAGCTAGCATTTGTTTCCCAGTCCTATATGGAGTTGAATCTCATGCAGTTTCTGGTCCTACGAACAAGAGTTGTTTTCTGGTAAGAAGAGTCACTTTTGCGCTCCCATTGTCATACACAGGGCAAATAGCACTCGCGTCTGTTCCCAGCAAGTACAGTGTATTGGACTGAAGAGGATCTATTATTTTTGTCAGTTTCCTAAGCAGAATTGGACTAGATATGACCGTGTGTGTAGGAAGCACAGTTCTTTTGTTCTGAGCAAGCTCACTGTTTTGGCCATATAGGAAACACAGTAAATTAGAAGAGTGCTCTTTTCTCAAAAGCAGAGTGTGTTTCTTGTAAGTCGAGCTATCGTTTGTTTCCCAGTTCAAAATGTAGTTGAGTCACATGCAGTTTTTGCTCCTTCGAGCTAGAGTTGTTTTCTGGTAAGAAGAGTCACTATTGCGCTCCAATTGCCATACACAGTGCAAATAGCACGCGCGTTTTTTCCCAGCAAGTACAGTGTATTGGACAGAATAGGAGCTACTGTTCTTGTCAGTTTCCTAAGCAGAGTTGAACTAGATATGGTCCGTGTGTGTAGGAAGCACAGTTCTTTTGTTCTCAGCAAGCTCACTGTTCTGGCCCTATAGGAAACACAGTAGAGTAGAAGAGTGCTCTTTTCTCAAAAGCAGCGTGTGTTTCTTGTAAGGCGAGCTAGCGTTTGTTTCCCAGTCCTAAATGGAGTTGAATCACATGCAGTTTCTGGTCCTAGGAGCAAGAGTTGTTTTCTGGTAAGGAAGTCACTATTGCGCTCCCAGTGCCATACACAGTGCAAAGAGCACTCGCGTCTGTTCCCAGCAAGTACAGTGTATCGGACTGAAGAGGAGCTACTGTTCTTGTCAGTTTCCTAAGCAGAGTTGAACGAGATATGGCCCGTGTGTGTAGGAAGCACAGTTCTTTTGTTCTGAGCAAACTCACTGTTTGGACCCCATTGGAAAAACAGTAGAGTAGAAAAGTGCTCTTTTCTCAAAAGCAGAGTGTGTTTCTTGTAAGGCGAGCTAGCGTTTGTTTCCCAGTCCTAAATGGAGTTGAATCTCATGCAGTTTCTGGTCCTACAAGCAAGAGTTGTTGCCTGGTAAGAAGAATCACTATTGTGCTCCCATTGAAATACACAGGGCAAAGAGCACTGGCGTCTGTTCCCATCATGTACAGTGTATTGGACTGAAGAGGATCTACTGTTCTTGTCAGGTTCCGAAGCAGAGTTGAACTAGATATGGCCGTATGTGTAGGAAGCACAGTTCTTTTGTTCTGATCAAGCTCACTGTTCTGGCCCTATAGGAAACACAGTAGTGTAGAAGAGTGCTCTTTTCTCTAAAGCAGAGTGTGTTTCTTGTAAGGCGAGCTTGCGTTTGTTTCCCAGTCCTAAATGGACTTGAGTCACATGCAGTTTTTGGTCCTACGAGCAAGAGTTGTTTTCTGGTAAGAAGAGTCACTATTGCGCTCCAATTGCCATACACAGTGCAAATAGCACTCGCGTCTGCTCCCAGCAAGTGTAGTGTATTGGACTGAATAGTCTCTACTGTTCTTGTCAGTTTCCAAAGCATAGTTGAACTAGATATGGTCCGTGTGTGTAGGAAGCACAGTTTTTTTGTTCTCAGCAAGCTCACTGTTCTGGCCCTTTAGGAAAGAATGTAGAGTAGAACAGTGCTCTTTTCTCAAAAGCAGAGTGTGTTTCTTGTAAGGCGAGCTAGCGTTTGTTTCCCAGTCCTAAATGGAGTTGAATCACATGCAGGTTCTGGTCCTACGAGCAAGAGTTGTTTTCTGGTAAGAAGAGTCACTATTGCGCTGCCATTGCCATACAAAGGACAAATAGCACTCGCGTCTGTTCCCAGCAAGTACAGTGTATTGTACTGAAGAGGAGCTACTGTTCTTGTCAGTTTCCAAAGCAGAGTTGAACTAGATATGGTCCGTGTGTGTAGGAAGCACAGTTCTTTTGTTCTGAGCAAGCTCACTGTTCGGACCCCATTGGAAACACAGTAGAGTAGAAGAGTGCTCTTTTCTCAAAAGCAGAGTGTTTTTCATGTAAGGCGAGCTAGCATTTGTTTCCCAGTTCTAAAAGGAGTTGAATCACATGCAGTTTCTGGTCCTACGAGAAAGAGTTGTTTTATGGTAAGAATAGTCACTATTGCGCTGCCATTGCCATACACAGGACAAATAGCACTGTTGTCTGTTCCCAGCAGTACAGTGTATTGGACTGAAGAGGATCTACTGTTCTTGTCAGGTTCCTAAGCAGAATTGAACTAGGTTTGGTGGTGCGTGTAGGAAGCACGGTTTTTTTGTTCTGAGCAAGCTCACTGTTCGGACCTCATAGGAAACACAGTAGAGTAGAAGAGAGCTCTTTTCTCAAAAGCAGAGTGTGTTTCTTGTAAGGCGAGCTAGCATTTGTTTCCCAGTCCTATATGGAGTTGAATCACATGCAGTTTCTGGTCCTACGAGCAAGAGTTGTTTTTTGGTAAGAAGAGTCACTATTGAGCTCCCATTGCCATACACAGTGCATATAGCACTCGCGTCTGTTCCCAGCAAGTGCAGTGTATTGGAATGAAGAGGATCTACTATTCTTGTCAGTTTCCTAAGCAGAATTGAACTAGATATGACCGTGTGTGTAGGAGGCACAGTTCTTCTGTTCTGAGCAAGCTCACTGTTTTGGCCCTATAGGAAACACTTTAGAGGAGAAGAGGGCTCTTTTCTCAAAAGCAGAGTGTGTTTCTTGTAAAGTGAGCTAGCGTTTGTTTCCCTGTCCTAAATGGAGTTGAATCCCATGCAGTTTCTGGTCCTATGAGCAAGAGTTGTTTTCTGGTAAGAAGAGTCACTATTGTGCTCCCATTGTCATACACAGGGAAAATAGCACTCGCGTCTGTTCCCAGCAAGTACAGTGTATTGGACAGAAGAGGATCTACTATTCTTGTCAGTTTCCTAAGCAGAATTGAACTAGATATGACCATGTGTGTAGGAAGCAGAGTTCTTTTGTTCTGAGCAAGCTCACTGTTTTGGCCCTATAGGAAACACAGTAGAGTAGAAGAGTGCTCTTTTCTCAAAAGCAGAGTTTGTTTCTTGTGAGGCGAGCTAGCATTTGTTTCCCAGTCCTAAATGGAGTTGAGTCACATGCAGTTTTTGCTCCTACGAGCAAGAGTTGTTTTCTGGTAAGAAGAGTCACTATTGTGCTCCAATTGCCATACACAGTGCAAATAGCACTCGCGTCTGTTCCCAGCAATTACAGTGTATTGGACTGAATAGGAGCTACTGTTCTTGTCAGTTTCCAAAGCATAGTTGAACTCGATATCCTCCGTGTGTGTAGGAAGCACAGTCCTTTTGTTCTCAGCAAGCTCACTGTTCTGGCCCTATAGGAAACACAGTAGAGTAGAACAGTGCTCTTTTCTCAAAAGCAGAGTGTGTTTCTTGTAAGGCGAGCTAGCGTTTGTTTCCCAGTCCTAAATGGAGTTGAAACACATGCAGTTTCTGGTCCTACGAGCAAGAGTTGTTTTCTGGTAAGTAGAGTCACTATTGCGCTGCCATTGCCATACACAGGACAAATAGCACTCGCGTCTGTTCCCAGCAAGTACAGTGTATTGGACTGAAGAGGATCTACTGTTCTTGTCAGTTTCCTAAGCAGAGTTGAACTAGATATTGCCCGTGTGTGTAGGAAGCACAGTTCCTTTGTTCTGAGCAAGCTCACTGTTCTTGTCCTATAGGAAACACAGTAGAGTAGAAGAGTGCTCTTTTCTCTAAAGCAGAGTGTGTTTCTTGTAAGTCGAGCTAGCGTTTGTTTCCCAGTCCTAAATGGAGTTGAATCACATGCAGTTTCTGGTCCTATGAGCAAGAGTTGTTTTATGGTAAGAATAGTCACTATTGCGCTGCCATTGCCATACACAGGACAAATAGCACTGGCATCTGTTCGCAGCAAGTACAGTGTATTGGACTGAAGAGGATCTACTGTTCTTGTCAGTTTACAAAGCATAGTTGAACTCGATATGGTCCGTGTGTGTAGGAAGCACAGTCCTTTTGTTCTCAGCAAGCTCACTGTTCTGGACCTATAGGAAACACAGTAGAGTAGAACAGTGCTCTTTTCTCAAAAGCAGAGTGTGTTTCTTGTAAGGCGAGCTAGCGTTTGTTTCCCAGTCCTAAATGGAGTTGAGTCACATGCAGTTTTTTGTCCTACGAGCAAGAGTTGTTTTCTGGTAAGACGTGTCACTATTGTGCTCCAATTGCCATACACAGTGCAAATAACACTCGCGTCTGTTCCCAGCAAGTACAGTGTATTGGACTGAAGAGGAGCTGCTGTTCTTGTCATGTTCCTAAGCAGAGTTTTACTAGATATGGTCCGTGTGTTTAGGAAGCACAGTTCTTTTGTTCTCAGAAAGCTCACTGTTCTGGCCCTATAGGAAACACAGTAGAGTAGAAGAGTGCTCTTTTCTCAAAAGCAGAGTGTGTTTCTTGTAAGGCGAGCTAGCGTTTGTTTCCCAGTCCTAAATGGAGTTGAATCACATGCAGTTTCTGGTCCTACAATCAAGAGTTGTTTTCTGGGAAATAAGTCACTATTGCGTTCCAGGTGCCACACAGTGCAAATAGCACTCGCGTCTGTTCCCAGCAAGTACAGTGTATCAGACTGAAGAGGAGCTACTGTTCTTGTCAGTTTCCTAAGCAGAGTTGAACGAGATATGGCCCGTGTGTAGGAAGCACAGTTCTTTTGTTCTGAGCAAGCTCACTGTTTGGACCCCATTGGAAACACAGTAGAGTAGAAGAGTGCTCTTTTCTCAAAAGCAGAGTGTGTTTCTTGTAAGGCGAGCTAGAGTTTGTTTCCCAGTCCTAAATGGAGTTGAATCACATGCAGTTTCTGGTCCTACGAGCAAGAGTTGTTTTCTGGTAAGTAGAGTCACTATTGTGCTGCCATTGCCATACACAGGACAAATAGCTCTCGCGTCTGTTCCCAGCAAGTACAGTGTATTGGACTGAAGAGGATCTACTGTTCTTGTCAGTTTCCTAAGCAGAGTTGAACTAGATATGGCCCGTGTGTGTAGGAAGCACAGTTCTTTTGTTCTGAGCAAGCTCACTGTTCTGGCCCTATAGGAAACACAGTAGAGTAGAAGAGTGCTCTTTTCTCTAAAGCAGAGTGTGTTTCTTGTAAGGCGAGCAAGCGTTTGTTTCCCAGTCCTAAATGGAGTTGAATCACATGCAGTTTCTGGTCCTACGAGCAAGAGTTGTTTTATGGTAAGAATAGTCACTATTGCGCTGCCATTGCCATACACAGGACAAATAGCACTGGCGTCTGTTCCCAGCAAGTACAGTGTATTGGACTGAAGAGGATCTACTGTTCTTGTCAGGTTCCTAATAAAAATTGAACTAGATATGGCCGTGTGTGTAGGAAGCACAGTTCTTTTGTTCTGAGCAAGCTAACTGTCCTGGCCCTACAGGAAACACAGTAGAGTAGAAGAGTGCTCTTTTCTCAAAAGCAGAGTGTGTTTCTTGTAAGGCGAGCTAGAGTTTGTTTCCCAGTCCTAAATGGAGTTGAATCACATGCAGTTTCTGGTCCTATGAGCAAGAGTTGTTTTCTGGTAAGGAAATCACTATTGCGCTCCCATTGCCATACACAGTGCAAATAGCACTCGCGTCTGTTCCCAGAAAGTACAGTGTATTGGACTGAAGAAGAGCTACTGTTCTTGTCAGTTTCCTAAGCAGAGTTAAACTAGATATGGCCCGTGTGTGTAGGAAGCACAGTTCTTTTGTTCTGAGCAAGCTCACTGTTCTGGCCCTACAGGAAACACAGTAGAGTAGATGAGTGCTCTTTTCTCTAAAGCAGAGTGTGTTTCTTGTAATGCGAGCTAGCGTTTGTTTCCCAGTCCTAAATGGAGTTGAGTCACTTTCAGTTTTTGGTCCTACGAGCAAGAGTTGTTTTCTGGGAACAAGAGTCACTATTGCGCTCCCATTGCCATACACAGTGCAAATAGCACTCGCGTTTGTTCCCAGCAAGTACAGTGTATGGGACTGAAGAGGAGCTACTGTTCTTGTCAGTTTCGTATGCAGAGTTGAACTAGATATGGTCCGTGTGTAGGAAGCACAGTTGTTTTGTTCTGAGCAAGCTCACTGTTTGGACCCCCTAGGAAACACAGTAGAGTAGAAGAGTGCTCTTTTCTCAAAAGCAGAGTGTGTTTCTTGTAAGGCGAGCTAACGTTTATTTCCCAGTCCTAAATGGAGTTGAATCCCATGCAGTTTCTGGTCCTACGAGCAAGAGTTGTTTTCTGTTAAGAAGAGTCACTATTGCGCAGCCATTGCCATGCACAGGACAAATAGCACTGTTGTCTGTTCCCAGCAGTACAGTGTATTGGACGGAAGAGGATCTACGGTTCTTGTCAGGTTCCTAAGCAGAATTGAACTAGGTATGGCCGTGTGTGTAGGAAGCACAGTTCTTTTGTTCTGATCAAGTTCACTGTTCAGACCTCTTAGGAAACACAGTAGATAGAAGAGTGCTTTTTTCTCTAAATCAGAGTATGTTTCTTGTAAGGCGAGCTAGTGTTTGTTTCCTAGTCCTAAATGGAGTTGAATCACATGCAGTCTCTGGTCCTACGAGCAAGAGTTGTTTTCTGGTTAGAAGAGTCACTATTGTGCTCCCATTGCCATACACAGGACAAATAGCACTGGCGTCTGTTCGCAGCAAGTACAGTGAATTGGACTGAAGATGATCTACGGCTCTTGTCTGGTTCATAAATAGAATTGAACTAGGTATGGCCGTGTGTGTAGGAAGCACAGTTCTTTTGTTCTGAGCAAGCTCACTGTTCGGACCCCATAGGAAACACAGTAGAGTAGAAGAGTGCTCTTTTTTCAAAAGCACAGTGTGTTTTTTGTAAGGCAAGCTAGCATTTGTTTCCCAGTCCTAAATGGAGTTGAATAACATGCAGTTTCTGGTCCTACGAGCAAGAGTTGTTTTCTTGTAAGAAGAGTCACTATTGTGCTCCAAATGCCATACACAGTGCAAATAGCACTTGCTTCTGTTCCCACCAAGTACAGTGTATTGGACTGAAGAGGATCTACTGTTCTTCTCAGTTTCCTAAGCAGAGTTGAACTAGATATGGCCCGTGTGTCTAGGAAGCACAGTTCATTTGTTCTGAGCAAGCTCACCGTTCTGGCCCTATAGGAAACATAGTAGAGGAGAAGAGTGCTCTTTTCTCAAAAGCAGAGTGTGTTTTTGTAAGGCGAGCTAGCGTTTGTTTCCTAGTCCTAAATGGAGTTGAATCACATGCAGTTTCTGGTCCTACGAACAAGAGTTGTTTTCTGGTAAGGAAAATCACTATTGCGCTCCCTTTGCCCTACACAAGGCAAATAGCACTCGCGTCTTTTCCCAGCAAGTACAGTGTATTGGACTGAATAGGAGCTACTGTTCTTGTCAGTTTCCTAAGCAGAGTTGAATTAGATATGGTCGGTGTGTGTAGGAAGCACAGTTCTTTTGTTCTGAGCAAGCTCACTGTTTGGACCCCATAGGAAACACAGTAGAGTAGAAGAGTGCTCTTTTCTCTAAAGCAGAGTGTGTTTCTTGTAAGGAGAGCTAGCGTTTGTTTCCCAGTCCTAAATGGAGTTGAATCCCATGCAGTTTCTGGTCCTACGAGCAAGAGTTGTTTTCTGGTAAGAAGAGTCACTATTGCGCTGCCATTGCCATACAAAGGACAAATAGCACTGTTGTCTGTTCCCAGCAGTACAGTGTATTGGACGGAAGAGGATCTACTGTTCTTGTCAGGTTCCAAGCAGAATTGAACTAGGTATGGCCGTGTGTGTAGGAAGCACAGTTCTTTTGTTCTGAGCAAGTTCACTGTTCAGACCTCTTAGGAAACACAGTAGATAGAAGAGTGGTTTTTTCTCTAAATCAGAGTGTGTTTCTTGTAAGGCGAGCTAGTGTTTGTTTCCTAGTCCTAAATGGAGTTGAATCACATGCAGTCTCTGGTCCTACGATCAAGAGTTGTTTTCTGGTAAGAAGAGTCAGTATTGTGCTCCCATTGTCATACACATGGCAAATAGCACTCGCGCCTGTTCCCAGCATGTACAGTGTATTGTACTGAAGAGGATCTACTGTTCTTGTCAGGTTCCTAAGCAGAATTGAACTAGGTATGGCCGTGTGTGTAGGAAGCACAGTTCTTTTCTTCTGAGCAAGTTCACTGTTCAGACCTCTTAGGAAACACAGTAGAGTAGAAGATGCTTTTTTCTCTAAATCAGAGTGTGTTTCTTGTAAGGCGAGCTAGTGTTTTTTCCTAGTCCTAAATGGAGATGAATCACATGCAGTCTCTGGTCCTAGGAGCAAGAGTTGTTTTCTGGTAAGAGGAGTCACTATTGTGCTCCCATTGTCATACACAGGGCAAATAGCACTCCCGTCTGTTCCCAGCAAGTACAGTGTATTGGACTGAAGAGGATCTACTGTTCTTCTCAGTTTCCTAAGCAGAGTTGAACTAGATATGGCCCGTGTGTCTAGGAAGCACAGTTCATTTGTTCTGAGCAAGCTCACCGTTCTGGCCCTATAGGAAACACAGTAGAGTAGAAGAGTGCTCTTTTCTCAAAAGCAGAGTGTGTTTTTGTAAGGCGAGCTAGCGTTTGTTTCCTAGTCCTAAATGGAGTTGAATCACATGCAGTTTCTGGTCCTACGAACAAGAGTTGTTTTCTGGTAAGGAAAATCACTATTGCGCTCCCTTTGCCCTACACAAGGCAAATAGCACTCGCGTCTTTTCCCAGCAAGTACAGTGTATTGGACTGAATAGGAGCTACTGTTCTTGTCAGTTTCCTAAGCAGAGTTGAATTAGATATGGTCGGTGTGTGTAGGAAGCACAGTTCTTTTGTTCTGAGCAAGTTCACTGTTCAGACCTCTTAGGAAACACAGTAGATAGAAGAGTGCTTTTTTCTCTAAATCAGAGTGTGTTTCTTGTAAGGCGAGCTAGTGTTTGTTTCCCAGTCCTAAATGGAGTTGAATCACATGCAGTCTCTGGTCCTATGAGCAAGAGTTGTTTTCTGGTAAGAAGAGTCACTATTGTGCTCCCATTGTCATACACATGGCAAATAGCACTCGCGCCTGTTCCCAGCATGTACAGTGTATTGTACTGAAGAGGATCTACTGTTCTTGTCAGGTTCCTAAGCAGAATTGAACTAGGTATGGCCGTGTGTGTAGAAAGCACAGTTCTTTTCTTCTGAGCAAGTTCACTGTTCAGACCTCTTAGGAAACACAGTAGAGTAGAAGATGCTTTTTTCTCTAAATCAGAGTGTGTTTCTTGTAAGGCGAGCTAGTGTTTTTTCCTAGTCCTAAATGGAGATGAATCACATGCAGTCTCTGGTTCTACGAGCAAGAGTTGTTTTCTGGTAAGAAGAGTCACTATTGTGCTCCCATTGTCATACACAGGGCAAATAACACTCGCGTCTGTTCCCAGCATGTACAGTGTATTGGACTGAAGAGGGTCTAGTGTTCTTGTCAGGTTCCTAAGCAGAGTTGAACTAGATATGGCCGTGTGTAGGAAGCACAGTTCTTTTGTTCTGAGCAAGCTCACGGTTCTGGCCCTATAGGAAACACAGTAGAGTAGAAGAGTGCTCTTTTCTCAAAAGCAGAGTGTGTTTCTTGTAAGGCGAGCTAGCGTTAGTTTCCCAGTCCTATATGGAGTTGAATCACATGCAGTTTCTGGTCCTACGAGCAAGAGATGTTTTCTGGTAAGGAAAGTCACTATTGCGCTCCCATTGCCATATACAGTGCAAATAGCAGTCGCGTCTGTTCCCAGCAAGTGCAGTGTATTGGACTGAAGAGGATCTACTATTCTTGTCAGTTTCCTAAGCAGAACTGAACTAGATATGACCGTTTGTGTAGGAAGCACAGTTCTTTTGTTCTGATCAAGCTCACTCTTTTGGCCCTATAGGAAACACCTTAGAGTAGAAGAGGGCTCTTTTCTCAAAAGCAGAGTGTGTTTCTTGTAAGGTGAGCTAGCGTTTGTTTCCCAGTCCTAAATGGAGTTTAATCTCATGCAGTTTCTGGTCCTACGAGCAAGAGTTGTTTTCTGGTAAGAAGAGTCACTATTGCCTTCCCATTTTCATACACAGGGAAAATAGCACTCGCGTCTGTTCCCAGCAAGTGCAGTGTATTGGACTGAAGAGGATCTCCTGTTCTTGTCAGGTTCCTAAGCAGAATTGAACTAGGTATGGCGGTGTGTGTAGGAAGTACAGTTGTTTTGTTCTGAGCAAGCTCACTGTTTGGACCCGATAGGAAACACAGTAGAGTAGAAGAGTGCTCTTTTCTCAAAAGCAGAGTGTGTTTCTTGTAAGGTGAGCTAGCGTTTGTTTCCCAGTCCTAAATGGAGTTGAATCACATGCAGTTTCTGGTCCTACGAGCAAGAGTTGTTTTATGGTAAGAATAGTCACTATTGCGCTGCCATTTCCCTACACAGGACAAATAGCACTGTTGTCTGTTCCCAGCAGTACACTGTATTGGACTGAAGAGGATCTACTGTTCTTGTCAGGGTTATAAGCAAAATGAACTAGATATGGCCGTGTGTGTAGGAAGCACAGTTCTTTTGTTCTGAGCAAGCTCACTGTTCGGACCCCATAGGAAACACAGTAGAGTAGAAGAGTGCTCTTTTCTCTAAAGCAGATTGTGTTTCTTGTAAGGCGAGCTAGCATTTGTTTAAAATTCCTAAATGGAGTTGAATCACATACACATTCTGGTCCTACGAGCAAGAGTTGTTTTCTGGTAAGGAAAGTCACTATTGTGCTCCCATTGCCATACACACTGCAAATAGCACTCGAGTCTGTTCCCAGCAAGTACAGTGTATTGGACTGAAGAGGAGCTACTGTTCTTGTCAGTTTCCTAAGCAGAGTTGAACTAGATATGGCTCGTGTGTGTAGGAAGCACAGTTCTTTTGTTCTGAGCAAGGTCACTGTTCAGACCCCATTGGAAACACAGTAGAGTAGAAGAGTGCTCTTTTCTCAAAAGCAGAGTGTGTTTCATTTATGGCGAGCGAGCATTTGTTTCCCAGTCCTAAAGGGAGTTGAATCACATGCAGTTTCTGGTCCTATGAACAAGAGTTGTTTTCTGGTAAGAAGAGTCACTATTGCACTGCCATTGCCATACACAGGACAAATAGCACTGGCGTCTTTTTCCAGCAAGTACAGTGTATTGGACTGAAGAGGATCTACCGTTCTTGTCAGTTTCCTAAGCAGAGTTGAACTAGATATGGCCCGTGTGTGTAGGAAGCACAGTTCTTTTTTTCTGAGCAAGCTCACTGTTCTGGCCCTATAGGAAACACAGTAGAGTAGAAAAGTGCTCTTTTCTCAAAAGCAGAGTGTGTTTCTTGTAAGGCGAGCTAGCATTTGTTTCCCAGTCCTATATGGAGTTGAATCTCATGCAGTTTCTGGTCCTACGAACAAGAGTTGTTTTCTGGTAAGAAGAGTCACTTTTGCGCTCCCATTGTCATATACAGGGCAAATAGCACTCGCGTCTGTTCCCAGCAAGTACAGTGTATTGGACTGAAGAGGATCTATTATTTTTGTCAGTTTCCTAAGCAGAATTGGACTAGATATGACCGTGTGTGTAGGAAGCACAGTTCTTTTGTTCTGAGCAAGCTCACTGTTTTGGCCCTATAGGAAACACAGTAAATTAGAAGAGTGCTCTTTTCTCAAAAGCAGAGTGTGTTTCTTGTAAGTCGAGCTAGCGTTTGTTTCCCAGTTCAAAATGTAGTTGAGTCACATGCAGTTTTTGCTCCTTCGAGCTAGAGTTGTTTTCTGGTAAGAAGAGTCACTATTGCGCTCCAATTGCCATACACAGTGCAAATAGCACGCGCGTTTGTTCCCAGCAAGTACAGTGTATTGGACAGAATAGGAGCTACTGTTCTTGTCAGTTTCCTAAGCAGAGTTGAACTAGATATGGTCCGTGTGTGTAGGAAGCACAGTTCTTTTGTTCTCAGCAAGCTCACTGTTCTGGCCCTATAGGAAACACAGTAGAGTAGAAGAGTGCTCTTTTCTCAAAAGCAGCGTGTGTTTCTTGTAAGGCGAGCTAGCGTTTGTTTCCCAGTCCTAAATGGAGTTGAATCACATGCAGTTTCTGGTCCTAGGAGCAAGAGTTGTTTTCTGGTAAGGAAGTCACTATTGCGCTCCCAGTGCCATACACAGTGCAAAGAGCACTCGCGTCTGTTCCCAGCAAGTACAGTGTATCGGACTGAAGAGGAGCTACTGTTCTTGTCAGTTTCCTAAGCAGAGTTGAACGAGATATGGCCCGTGTGTGTAGGAAGCACAGTTCTTTTGTTCTGAGCAAACTCACTGTTTGGACCCCATTGGAAAAACAGTAGAGTAGAAAAGTGCTCTTTTCTCAAAAGCAGAGTGTGTTTCTTGTAAGGCGAGCTAGCGTTTGTTTCCCAGTCCTAAATGGAGTTGAATCTCATGCAGTTTCTGGTCCTACAAGCAAGAGTTGTTGCCTGGTAAGAAGAGTCACTATTGTGCTCCCATTGAAATACACAGGGCAAAGAGCACTGGCGTCTGTTCCCATCATGTACAGTGTATTGGACTGAAGAGGATCTACTGTTCTTGTCAGGTTCCTAAGCAGAGTTGAACTAGATATGGCCATATGTGTAGGAAGCACAGTTCTTTTGTTCTGATCAAGCTCACTGTTCTGGCCCTATAGGAAACACAGTAGTGTAGAAGAGTGCTCTTTTCTCTAAAGCAGAGTGTGTTTCTTGTAAGGCGAGCTCGCGTTTGTTTCCCAGTCCTAAATGGACTTGAGTCACATGCAGTTTTTGGTCCTACGAGCAAGAGTTGTTTTCTGGTAAGAAGAGTCACTATTGCGCTCCAATTGCCATACACAGTACAAATAGCACTCGCGTCTGTTCCCAGCAAGTGTAGTGTATTGGACTGAATAGTCTCTACTGTTCTTGTCGGTTTCCAAAGCATAGTTGAACTAGATATGGTCCGTGTGTGTAGGAAGCACAGTTTTTTTGTTCTCAGCAAGCTCACTGTTCTGGCCCTTTAGGAAAGAAGGTAGAGTAGAACAGTGCTCTTTTCTCAAAAGCAGAGTGTGTTTCTTGTAAGGTGAGCTAGCATTTGTTTCCCAGTCCTAAATGGAGTTGAATCACATGCAGGTTCTGGTCCTACGAGCAAGAGTTGTTTTCTGGTAAGAAGAGTCACTATTGTGCTGCCATTGCCATACAAAGGACAAATAGCACTCGCGTCTGTTCCCAGCAAGTACAGTGTATTGTACTGAAGAGGAGCTACTGTTCTTGTCAGTTTCCAAAGCAGAGTTGAACTAGATATGGTCCGTGTGTGTAGGAAGCACAGTTCTTTTGTTCTGAGCAAGCTCACTGTTCGGACCCCATTGGAAACACAGTAGAGTAGAAGAGTGCTCTTTTCTCAAAAGCAGAGTGTTTTTCATGTAAGGCGAGCTAGCATTTGTTTCCCAGTTCTAAAAGGAGTTGAATCACATGCAGTTTCTGGTCCTACGAGAAAGAGTTGTTTTATGGTAAGAATAGTCACTATTGCGCTGCCATTGCCATACACAGGACAAATAGCACTGTTGTCTGTTCCCAGCAGTACAGTGTATTGGACTGAAGAGGATCTACTGTTCTTGTCAGGTTTCTAAGCAGAATTGAACTAGGTTTGGTGGTGCGTGTAGGAAGCACGGTTTTTTTGTTCTGAGCAAGCTCACTGTTCGGACCTCATAGGAAACACAGTAGAGTAGAAGAGAGCTCTTTTCTCAAAAGCAGAGTGTGTTTCTTGTAAGGCGAGCTAGCGTTTGTTTCCCAGTCCTATATGGAGTTGAATCACATGCAGTTTCTGGTCCTACGAGCAAGAGTTGTTTTTTGGTAAGAAGAGTCACTATTGAGCTCCCATTGCCATACACAGTGCATATAGCACTCGCGTCTGTTCCCAGCAAGTGCAGTGTATTGGAATGAAGAGGATCTACTATTCTTGTCAGTTTCCTAAGCAGAATTGAACTAGATATGACCGTGTGTGTAGGAGGCACAGTTCTTCTGTTCTGAGCAAGCTCACTGTTTTGGCCCTATAGGAAACACTTTAGAGGAGAAGAGGGCGCTTTTCTCAAAAGCAGAGTGTGTTTCTTGTAAAGTGAGCTAGCGTTTGTTTCCCTGTCCTAAATGGAGTTGAATCCCATGCAGTTTCTGGTCCTATGAGCAAGAGTTGTTTTCTGGTAAGAAGAGTCACTATTGCGCTCCCATTGTCATACACAGGGAAAATAGCACTCGCGTCTGTTCCCAGCAAGTACAGTGTATTGGACAGAAGAGGATCTACTATTCTTGTCAGTTTCCTAAGCAGAATTGAACTAGATATGACCATGTGTGTAGGAAGCAGAGTTCTTTTGTTCTGAGCAAGCTCACTGTTTTGGCCCTATAGGAAACACAGTAGAGTAGAAGAGTGCTCTTTTCTCAAAAGCAGAGTTTGTTTCTTGTGAGGCGAGCTAGCATTTGTTTCCCAGTCCTAAATGGAGTTGAGTCACATGCAGTTTTTGCTCCTACGAGCAAGAGTTGTTTTCTGGTAAGAAGAGTCACTATTGTGCTCCAATTGCCATACACAGTGCAAATAGCACTCGCGTCTGTTCCCAGCAATTACAGTGTATTGGACTGAATAGGAGCTACTGTTCTTGTCAGTTTCCAAAGCATAGTTGAACTCGATATCCTCCGTGTGTGTAGGAAGCACAGTCCTTTTGTTCTCAGCAAGCTCACTGTTCTGGCCCTATAGGAAACACAGTAGAGTAGAACAGTGCTCTTTTCTCAAAAGCAGAGTGTGTTTCTTGTAAGGCGAGCTAGCGTTTGTTTCCCAGTCCTAAATGGAGTTGAAACACATGCAGTTTCTGGTCCTACGAGCAAGAGTTGTTTTCTGGTAAGTAGAGTCACTATTGCGCTGCCATTGCCATACACAGGACAAATAGCACTCGCGTCTGTTCCCAGCAAGTACAGTGTATTGGACTGAAGAGGATCTACTGTTCTTGTCAGTTTCCTAAGCAGAGTTGAACTAGATATTGCCCGTGTGTGTAGGAAGCACAGTTCCTTTGTTCTGAGCAAGCTCACTGTTCTTGTCCTATAGGAAACACAGTAGAGTAGAAGAGTGCTCTTTTCTCTAAAGCAGAGTGTGTTTCTTGTAAGTCGAGCTAGCGTTTGTTTCCCAGTCCTAAATGGAGTTGAATCACATGCAGTTTCTGGTCCTATGAGCAAGAGTTGTTTTATGGTAAGAATAGTCACTATTGCGCTGCCATTGCCATACACAGGACAAATAGCACTGGCATCTGTTCGCAGCAAGTACAGTGTATTGGACTGAAGAGGATCTACTGTTCTTGTCAGTTTACAAAGCATAGTTGAACTCGATATGGTCCGTGTGTGTAGGAAGCACAGTCCTTTTGTTCTCAGCAAGCTCACTGTTCTGGACCTATAGGAAACACAGTAGAGTAGAACAGTGCTCTTTTCTCAAAAGCAGAGTGTGTTTCTTGTAAGGCGAGCTAGCGTTTGTTTCCCAGTCCTAAATGGAGTTGAGTCACATGCAGTTTTTTGTCCTACGAGCAAGAGTTGTTTTCTGGTAAGACGTGTCACTATTGTGCTCCAATTGCCATACACAGTGCAAATAACACTCGCGTCTGTTCCCAGCAAGTACAGTGTATTGGACTGAAGAGGAGCTGCTGTTCTTGTCATGTTCCTAAGCAGAGTTTTACTAGATATGGTCCGTGTGTTTAGGAAGCACAGTTCTTTTGTTCTCAGAAAGCTCACTGTTCTGGCCCTATAGGAAACACAGTAGAGTAGAAGAGTGCTCTTTTCTCAAAAGCAGAGTGTGTTTCTTGTAAGGCGAGCTAGCGTTTGTTTCCCAGTCCTAAATGGAGTTGAATCACATGCAGTTTCTGGTCCTACAATCAAGAGTTGTTTTCTGGGAAATAAGTCACTATTGCGTTCCAGGTGCCACACAGTGCAAATAGCACTCGCGTCTGTTCCCAGCAAGTACAGTGTATCAGACTGAAGAGGAGCTACTGTTCTTGTCAGTTTCCTAAGCAGAGTTGAACGAGATATGGCCCGTGTGTAGGAAGCACAGTTCTTTTGTTCTGAGCAAGCTCACTGTTTGGACCCCATTGGAAACACAGTAGAGTAGAAGAGTGCTCTTTTCTCAAAAGCAGAGTGTGTTTCTTGTAAGGCGAGCTAGAGTTTGTTTCCCAGTCCTAAATGGAGTTGAATCACATGCAGTTTCTGGTCCTACGAGCAAGAGTTGTTTTCTGGTAAGTAGAGTCACTATTGCGCTGCCATTGCCATACACAGGACAAATAGCTCTCGCGTCTGTTCCCAGCAAGTACAGTGTATTGGACTGAAGAGGATCTACTGTTCTTGTCAGTTTCCTAAGCAGAGTTGAACTAGATATGGCCCGTGTGTGTAGGAAGCACAGTTCTTTTGTTCTGAGCAAGCTCACTGTTCTGGCCCTATAGGAAACACAGTAGAGTAGAAGAGTGCTCTTTTCTCTAAAGCAGAGTGTGTTTCTTGTAAGGCGAGCAAGCGTTTGTTTCCCAGTCCTAAATGGAGTTGAATTACATGCAGTTTTTGTTCCTACGAGCAAGAGTTGTTTCATGGTAAGAATAGTCACTATTGCGCTGCCATTGCCATACACAGGACAAATAGCACTGGCGTCTGTTCCCAGCAAGTACAGTGTATTGGACTGAAGAGGATCTACTGTTCTTGTCAGGTTCCTAATAAAAATTGAACTAGATATGGCCGTGTGTGTAGGAAGCACAGTTCTTTTGTTCTGAGCAAGCTAACTGTCCTGGCCCTACAGGAAACACAGTAGAGTAGAAGAGTGCTCTTTTCTCAAAAGCAGAGTGTGTTTCTTGTAAGGCGAGCTAGAGTTTGTTTCCCAGTCCTAAATGGAGTTGAATCACATGCAGTTTCTGGTCCTATGAGCAAGAGTTGTTTTCTGGTAAGGAAATCACTATTGCGCACCCATTGCCATACACAGTGCAAATAGCACTCGCGTCTGTTCCCAGAAAGTACAGTGTATTGGACTGAAGAAGAGCTACTGTTCTTGTCAGTTTCCTAAGCAGAGTTAAACTAGATATGGCCCGTGTGTGTAGGAAGCACAGTTCTTTTGTTCTGAGCAAGCTCACTGTTCTGGCCCTATAGGAAACACAGTAGAGTAGATGAGTGCTCTTTTCTCTAAAGCAGAGTGTGTTTCTTGTAATGCGAGCTAGCGTTTGTTTCCCAGTCCTAAATGGAGTTGAGTCACATGCAGTTTTTGGTCCTACGAGCAAGAGTTGTTTTCTGGGAACAAGAGTCACTATTGCGCTCCCATTGCCATACACAGTGCAAATAGCACTCGCGTTTGTTCCCAGCATGTAGAGTGTATTGTACTGAAGAGGATCTACTGTTCTTGTCAGGTTCCTAAGCAGAATTGAACTAGGTATGGCCGTGTGTGTAGGGAGCACAGTTCTTTTCTTCTGAGCAAGTTCACTGTTCAGACCTCTTAGGAAACACAGTAGAGTAGAAGAGTGCTTTTTTCTCTAAATCAGAGTGTGTTCCTTGTAAGGCGAACTAGTGTTTTTTCCTAGTCCTAAATGGAGATGAATCACATGCAGTCTCTGGTCCTACGAGCAAGAGTTGTTTTCTGGTAAGAAGAGTCACTATTGTGCTCCAATTGCCATACAGAGTAAATAGCACTCGCGTCTGTTCCCAGCAAGTACAGTGTATTGGACTGAAGAGGAGCTACTGTTCTTGTCAGGTTCCTAAGCAGAGTTTTACTAGATATGGTCCGTGTGTGTAGGAAGCACAGTTCTTTTGTTCTGAGCAAGCTCACTGTTTGGACACCAAGGAAACACAGTAGAGTAGAAGAGTGCTCTTTTCTCAAAAGCAGAGTGTGTTTCTTGTAAGGCGAGCTAGCGTTTGTTTCCCAGTCCTAAATGGAGTTGAATCCCATGCAGTTTCTGGTCCTACGAGCAAGAGTTGTTTTCTGGTAAGAAGAGTCACTATTGCACTGCCATTGCCATGCACAGGACAAATAGCACTGTTGTCTGTTCCCAGAAGTACAGTGTATTGGACGGAAGAGGATCTACGGTTCTTGTCAGGTTCCTAAGCAGAATTGAACTAGGTATGGCCGTGTGTGTAGGAAGCACAGTTCTTTTGTTCTGAGCAAGTTCACTGTTCAGACCTCTTAGGAAACACAGTAGATAGAAGAGTGCTTTTTTCTCTAAATCAGAGTGTGTTTCTTGTAAGGAGAGCTAGTGTTTGTTTCCTAGTCCTAAATGGAGTTGAATCACATGCAGTCTCTAGTCCTACGAGCAAGAGTTGTTTTCTGGTTAGAAGAGTCACTATTGTGCTCCCATTGTCATACACATGGCAAATAGCACTCGCGTCTGTTCCCAGCATGTACAGTGTATTGTACTGAAGAGGATCTACTGTTCTTGTCAGGTTCCTAAGCAGAATTGAACTAGATATGACCGTGTGTGTAGGAAGCACAGTTCTTTTGTTCTGATCAAGCTCACTGTTCTGGCCCTATAGGAAACACAGTAGAGTAGAAGAGTGCTCTTTTCTCAAAAGCAGAGTGTGTTTCTTGTAAGGCGAGCTAGCGTTTGTTTCCCAGTCCTATATGGAGTTGAATCACATGCAGTTTCTGCTCCTACGAGCAAGAGTTTTTTTCGGGAAAGAAGAGTCACTATTGCCCTGCCATTGCCATACACAGGACAAAGAGCACTGTTGTCTGTTCCCAGCAGTACAGTGTATTGGACTGAAGAGGATCTACTGTTCTTGTCAGGTTTATAAGCACAATTGAACTAGATATGGCCGTGTGTGTAGGAAGCACAGTTCTTTTGTTCTGAACAAGCTCACTCTTCGGACGCCATCGGAAACACAGTAGAGTAGAAGAGTGCTCTT
Organism: Peromyscus eremicus; assembly: GCF_949786415.1. Classification (NCBI taxonomy): domain Eukaryota; kingdom Metazoa; phylum Chordata; class Mammalia; order Rodentia; family Cricetidae; genus Peromyscus; species Peromyscus eremicus. Next base: position 9,658 of record NW_026737056.1, on the reverse strand, counting down.
TTCTCTAAAGCAGATTGTGTTTCTTGTCAGGCGAGATAGCATTTGTTTCCCAGTCCTAAATGGAGTTGAATCACATACAGTTTCTGGTCCTACGAGCAAGAGTTGTTTTCTGGTAAGGAAAGTCACTATTGTGCTCCCATTGCCATACACAGTGCAAATAGCACTCTCGTCTGTTCCCAGCAAGTACAGTGTATTGGACTGAAGAGGAGCTACTGTTCTTGTCAGTTTCCTAAGCAGAGTAAAACTAGATATGGCCCGTGTGTGTAGGAAGCACAGTTCTTTTGTTCTGAGCAAGCTCACTGTTCTGGCCCTACAGGAAGCACAGTAGAGTAGAAAAGTGCTCTTTTCTCTAAAGCAGAGTGTGTTTCTTGTAAGGCAAACTAGCGTTTGTTTCCCAGTCCTAAATGGAGTTGAATCACATGCAGTTTCTGGTCCTACGAGCAGGAGTTGTTTTATGGTAAGAATAGTCACTATTGTGCTGCCATTGCAATACACAGGACAAATAGCACTGGCGTCTGTTCCCAGCAAGTACAGTGTATTGGACTGAAGAGGATCTACTGTTCTTGTCAGGTTCCTAATCAGAATTGAACTAGATATGGCCGTGTGTGTAGGAAGCACAGTTCTTTTGTTCTGAGCAAGCTCACTGTTCGGACCCCTTTGGAAACACAGTAGAGTAGAAGAGTGCTCTTTTCTCAAAAGCAGAGTGTGTTTCATGTAAGGCGAGCTAGCATTTGTTTCCCAGTCCTAAATGGAGTTGAATCACATGCAGTTTTTGGTCCTACGAGCAAGAGTTGTTTTCTGGTAAGAAGAGTCACTATTGTGCTCCCATTTTCATACACAGGCCAAATAGCACTCGCGTCTGTTCCCAGCAAGAACCGTGTATTGGAGTGAAGAGGATCTACTATTCTTTTCAGTTTCCTAAGCAGAATTGAACTAGATATGACCGTGTGTTTAGGAAGCACAGTTCTTTTGTTCTGAGGAAGCTCACGGTTTTGGCCCTATAGGAAACACAGTAGAGTAGAAGAGTGCTCTTTTCTCAAAAGCAGAGTGTGTTTCTTGTAAGGCGAGCTCGAGTTTGTTTCCCAGTCCTAAATGGAGTTGAGTCACATGCAGTTTTTGGTCCTACGAGCAAGAGTTGTTTTCTGGTAAGAAGAGTCACTATTGTGCTCCAATTGCTATACACAGTGCAAATAGCACTCGCGTTTGTTCCCAGCAAGTACAGTGTATGGGACTGAAGAGGAGCTACTGTTCTTGTCAGTTTCATAAGCAGAGTTGAACTAGATATGGTCCGTGTGTAGGAAGCACAGTTTTTTGTTCTGAGCAAGCTCACTGTTTGGACCCCGTAGGAAACACAGTAGAGTAGAAGAGTGCTCTTTTCTCAAAAGCAGAGTGTGTTTCTTGTAAGGCGAGTTAGTGTTTGTTTCCCAGTCTTAAATGGAGTTGAATCACATGCAGTTTCTGGTCCTACAAACAAGAGTTGTTTTCTGGTAAGAAGAGTCACTATTGCGCTGCCATTGCCATACACAGGACAAATAGCACTGGCGTCTTTTCCCAGCAAGTACAGTGTATTTGAATGAAGAGGATCTACTGTTCTTGTCAGTTTCCTAAGCAGAGTTGAACTAGATATGGCCCGTGTGTGTAGGAAGCACAGTTCTTTTGTTCTGAGCAAGTTCACTGTTCAGACCTCTTAGGAAACACAGTAGAGTAGAAGAGTGCTCTTTTCTCAAAAGCAGAGTGTGTTTCTTGTGAGGCGAGCTAGCATTTGTTTCCCAGTCCTAAATGGAGTTGAATCACATGCAGTTTCTGTTCCTACGAGCAAGAGTTGTTTTCTGGTAAGAAGAGTCACTATTGCACTCCAATTGCTATACACAGTGCAAATAGCACTCGCGTTTGTTCCCAGCAAGTACAGTGTATCGGACTGAAGAGGAGCTACTGTTCTTGTCAGTTTTATAAGCAGAGTTGAACTAGATATGGTCCGTGTGTAGGAAGCACAGTTTTTTGTTCTGAGCAAGCTCACTGTTTTGGCCCTATAGGAAACACAGTAGAGTAGAAGAGTGCTCTTTTCTCAAAAGCAGAGTGTGTTTCTTGTAAGGCGAGCTCGAGTTTGTTTCCCAGTCCTAAATGGAGTTGAGTCACATGCAGTTTTTGGTCCTACGAGCAAGAGTTGTTTTCTGGGAAGAAGAATCACTATTGTGCTCCAATTGCTATACACAGTGCAAATAGCACTCGCGTCTGTTCCCAGCACATACAGTGTATTGGACTGAATAGGAGCTACTGTTCTTGTCAGTTTCCTAAGCAGAGTTGAACTAGATATGGTCCGTGTGTGTAGGAAGCACAGTTCTTTTGTTCTCAGCAAGCTCACTGTTCTGGCCCTATAGGAAACACAGTAGAGTAGAAGAGTGCTCTTTTCTCAAAAGCAGAGTGTGTTTCTTGTAAGGCGAGCTAGCATTTGTTTCCCAGTCCTAAATGGAGTTGAATCACATGCAGTTTTTGGTCCTACGAGCAAGAGTTGTTTTCTGGTAAGGAAGTCACTATTGTCCCCCCATTGCCATACACAGTGCAAATAGCACTCGCGTTTGTTCCCAGGAAGTACACTGTATCGGACTGAGGAGGAGCTACTGTTCTTGTCAGTTTCGTAAGCAGAGTTGAACTAGATATGGTCCGTGTGTAGGAAGCACAGTTTTTTGTTCTGAGCAAGCTCACTGTTTGGACCCCATAGGAAACACAGTAGAGTAGAAGAATGCTCGTTTCTCAAAAGCAGAGTGTGTTTCTTGTAAGGCGAGTTAGTGTTTGTTTCCCAGTCCTAAATGGAGTTGAATCACATGCAGTTTCTGGTCCTACAAACAAGAGTTGTTTTCTGGTAAGAAGAGTCACTATTGCGCTGCCATTGGAATACACAGGACAAATAGCACTGGCGTCTTTCCCAGCAAGTACAGTGTATTGGACTGAAGAGGATCTACTGTTCTTGTCAGTTTCCTAAGCAGAGTTGAACTAGATATGGCCCGTGTGTGTAGGAAGCACAGTTCTTTTGTTCTGAGCAAGCTCACTGTTCTGGCCCTATAGGAAACACAGTAGATTAGAAAAGTGCTCTTTTCTAAAGCAGAGTGTGTTTCTTGTAAGGCGAGCTCGCGTTTGTTTCCCAGTTTTAAATGGAGTTGAATCACATGCAATTTCTGGTCCTACGAGCAAGAGTTGTTTTATGGTAAGAATAGTCACTATTGCGCTGCCATTGCCATACACAGGACAAATAGCACTGGCGTCTGTTCCCAGCAAGTACAGTGTATTGGACTGAAGAGGATCTACTGTTCTTGTCAGGTTCCTAAGCAGAATTGAACTAGATATGGCCGTGTGTGTAGGAAGCACCGTTCTTTTGTTCTGAGCAAGCTCACTGTTCTGGCCCTACAGGAAACACAGTAGAGTAGAAGAGTGCTCTTTTCTCAAAAGCAGAGTGTGTTTCTTGTAAGGCGAGCTAGCGTTTGTTAACTAGTCCTTAGTGGAGTACAATCACAGGCAGTTTCCGGTTTTATGAGCAAGAGTTGTTTTCTGGTAAGGAAAGTCACTATTTTGCTCCCATTGCCATACACAGTGCAAATAGCACTCGCGTCGGTTCCCAGCAAGTACAGTGTATTGGACTGAATAGGAGCTACTGTTCTTGTCAGTTTCCTAAGCAGAGTTGAACTAGATATGGTCGGTGTCTGCAGGAAGCACAGTTCTTTTGTTCTGAGCAAGATCACTGTTTGGACACCATAGGAAACACAGTAGAGTAGAAGAGTGCTCTTTTCTCAAAAGCAGAGTGTGTTTCTTGTAAGAAGAGCTAGCGTTTGTTTCCCAATCCTAAATGGAGTTGAATCACATGCAGTTTCTGGTCCTACGAGCAAGAGTTGTTTTCTGGTAAGAAGAGTCAATATTGCGCTGCCATTGCCATACACAGGACAAAGAGCCCTGGAGTCAGTTCCCAGCAATTACAGTGCATTGGAGTGAAGAGGATCTACTGTTCTTGTCAGGTTCCTAAGCAGAATTGAACTAGATATGGGCGTGTGTGTAGGAAGCACAGTTCTTTTGTTCTGAGCAAGCTCACTGTTCGGACCCCATAGGAAACACAGTAGAGTAGAAGAGTGCTTTTTTCTCAAAAGCAGAGTGTGTTTCTTGTAAGGCGAGCTAGTGTTTGTTTCCCTTTTCTAAATGGAGCTGAATCACATGCTGTTTCTGGTCCTAGGAGCAAGAGTTGTTTTCTGGTATGGAAAGTCACTATTGTGTTCCCATTGCCATACACAGTGCAAATAGCCCTCCCGTCTGTTCCCAGCAAGTACAGTGTATTGGAATGAAGAGGAGCTAGTCTTCTTCTCAGTTTCCTAAGCAGAGTTGAACTAGATATGGCCCGTGTGTAGGAAGCACAGTTCTTTTTTTCTGAGCAAGCTCACTGTTCTGGCCCTATAGGAAATACAGTAGAGTAGAAGAGTGCTCTTTTCTCTAAAGCAGAGTGTGTTTCTTGTAAGGCGAGCTTGCGTTTGTTTCCCAGTCCTAAATGGAGTGGAATCCCATGCAGTTTCTGGTCCTACGAGCAAGAGTTGTTTTCTGGTAAGGAAAGTCACTATTGCGCTCCCATTGCCATACACAGTTCAAATAGCACATGCGTCTGTTCCCAGCAAGTACAGTGTATTGGACTGAAGAGGAGCTACTTTCTTGTCAGTTTCCTAAGCAGAGTTGAACTAGATATGGTCCGTGTGTGTAGGAAAAACAGTTCTTTTGTTCTGGGCAAGCTCACAGTTTGGTCCCCATAGGAAACACAGTAGAGTAGACGAGTGCTCTTTTCTACAAAGCAGAGTGTGTTTCTTGTAAGCGAGCTAGTGTTTGTTTCCCATTCCTAAATGGAGTTGAATCACATACAGTTTCTGGTCCTACGATCAAGAGTTGTTTTATGGTAAGGAAAGTCACTATTGTGTTCCCATTGCCATACACAGTGCAAATAGCCCTCCCGTCTGTTCCCAGCAAGTACAGTGTATTGGAATGAAGAGGAGCTACTCTTCTTCTCAGTTTCCTAAGCAGAGTTGAACTAGATATGGCCCGTGTGTAGGAAGCACAGTTCTTTTTTTCTGAGCAAGCTCACTGTTCTGGCCCTATAGGAAATACAGTAGAGTAGAAGAATGCTCTTTTCTCAAAAGCAGAGTGTGTTCCTTGTAAAGCGAGCTAGAGTTTGTTTCCCAGTCCTAAATGGATTTGAGTCACATGCAGTTTTTTGTCCTACGAGCAAGAGTTGTTTTCTGGTTAGAGGAGTCACTATTGTGCTCCAATTGCCATACACAGTGCAAATAGCACTGGCGTCTGTTTCCAGCAAGTACAGTGTATTGGACTGAAAAGGATCTACTGTTCTTTTCAGTTTCCTAAGCAGAGTTGAACTAGATATGGCCCATGTGTGTAGGAAGCACAGTTCTTTTGTTCTGAGCAAGCTCACTGTTCGGACCCCATAGGAAAAACTGTAGAGTAGAAGAGTGCTCTTTTCTCAAAAGCAGAGTGTGTTTCATGTAAGCCGAGCTAGCGTTTGTTTCCCAGTCCTAAACTGAGTTGAGTCACATGCAGTTTTTTGTCCTACGAGCAAGAGTTGTTTTCTGGTAAGACGAGTCACTACTGTGCTCCAATTGCCATACACAGTGCAAATAGCACTCACGTCTGTTCTCAGCAAGTACAGTGTATCGGACTGAGGCGGAGCTACTGTTCTTGTCAGTTTCCTAAGCAGAGTTGAACTAGATATGGCTCGTGTGTGTAGGAAGCACAGTTATTATGTTCTGAGCAAGCTCACTGTTCTGGCCCTATAGGAAACACAGTAGAGTAGAAGAGTGTTCTTTTCTCAAAAGCAGAGTGTGTTTCTTATAACGCGAGCTAGCGTTTGTTTCCCAGTCCTAAATGGAGTGGAATCACATGCAGTTTCTGGTCCTACGAGCAAGAGTTGTTTTCTGGTAAGGAAAGTCACTATTGCGCTCCCATTGCCATATACAGTGCAAATAGCACTCGCGTCTCTCCCAGTAAGTACAGTGTATCGGACTGAAGAGGAGCTACTGTTCTTGTCATTTTCCTAAGCAGAGTTGAACTAGATATGGCCCGTGTGTGTAGGAAGCACAGTTCTTTTGTTCTGAGCAAGCTCACTGTTCTAGCCCTATAGGAAACACAGTAGAGAAGAAGAGTGCTCTTTTCTCTAAAGCAGAGTGTGTTTCTAGTAAGGCGAGCTAGCCTTTGTTTCCCAGTCCTAAATGGAGTTGAATCACATGCATTTTCTGGTCCTACGAGCAAGAGTTGTTTTATGGTAAGAAGAGTCACTATTGCGCTGCCATTGCCATACACAGGACAAATAGCACTGGCTTCTGTTCCCAGCAAGTACAGTGTATTGGACTGAAGAGGATCTACTGTTCTTGTCAGGTTCCTAAGCAGAATTGAACTAGATATGGCCGTGTGTGTAGGAAGCACAGTTCTTTTGTTCTGAGCAAGCTCACTGTTCGGACCCCATAGGAAACACAGTAGAGTAGAAGAGTGCTCTTTTCTCAAAATCAGAGTGTGTTTCTTATAAGGCGAGCTAGCGTTTGTTTCCCAGTCCTAAATGGAGTTGAATCCCATGCAGTTTCTGGTACTACGATCATGAGTTGTTTTCTGGTAAGAAGAGTCACTATTGCACTGCCATTGCCATAGACAGGAGAAATAGCACTGGCGTCTGTTCGCAGCCAATACAGTGTATTGGAATGAAGAGGATCTACTGTTCTTGTCAGGTTCCTAAGTAGACTTGAAGTAGATATGGCCGTGTGTGTAGGAAGCACAGTTTTTTTGTTCTGAGCAAGCTCACTGTTCGGACCCCATAGGAAACACAGTAGAGTAGAAGAGTTCTTTTTTCTCAAAAGCAGAGTGTGTTTCTTGTAAGGCGAGCTAGTGTTTGTTTCCCTTTCCTAAATGGAGTTGAATCACATGCTGTTTCTGGTCCTAGGAGCAAGAGTTGTTTTCTGGTAAGTAAAGTCACTATTGTGTTCCCATTGCCATACACAGTGCAAATAGCCCTCCCGTCTGTTCCCAGCAAGTACAGTGTATTGGAATGAAGAGGAGCTAGTCTTCTTCTCAGTTTCCTAAGCAGAGTTGAACTAGATATGGCCCGTGTGTAGGAAGCACAGTTCTTTTTTTCTGAGCAAGCTCACTGTTCTGGCCCTATAGGAAATACAGTAGAGTAGAAGAGTGCTCTTTTCTCTAAAGCAGAGTGTGTTTCTTGTAAGGCGAGCTTGCGTTTGTTTCCCAGTCCTAAATGGAGTGGAATCCCATGCAGTTTCTGGTCCTACGAGCAAGAGTTGTTTTCTGGTAAGGAAAGTCACTATTGCGCTCCCATTGCCATACACAGTTCAAATAGCACATGCGTCTGTTCCCAGCAAGTACAGTGTATTGGACTGAAGAGGAGCTACTTTCTTGTCAGTTTCCTAAGCAGAGTTGAACTAGATATGGTCCGTGTGTGTAGGAAAAACAGTTCTTTTGTTCTGGGCAAGCTCACAGTTTGGTCCCCATAGGAAACACAGTAGAGTAGACGAGTGCACTTTTCTCCAAAGCAGAGTGTGTTTCTTGTAAGCGAGCTAGTGTTTGTTTCCCATTCCTAAATGGAGTTGAATCACATACAGTTTCTGGTCCTACGAGCAAGAGTTGTTTTCTGGTAAGGAAAGTCACTATTGTGTTCCCATTGCCATACACAGTGCAAATAGCCCTCCCGTCTGTTCCCAGCAAGTACAGTGTATTGGAATGAAGAGGAGCTACTCTTCTTCTCAGTTTCCTAAGCAGAGTTGAACTAGATATGGCCCGTGTGTAGGAAGCACAGTTCTTTTTTTCTGAGCAAGCTCACTGTTCTGGCCCTATAGGAAATACAGTAGAGTAGAAGAATGCTCTTTTCTCAAAAGCAGAGTGTGTTCCTTGTAAAGCGAGCTAGAGTTTGTTTCCCAGTCCTAAATGGATTTGAGTCACATGCAGTTTTTTGTCCTACGAGAAAGAGTTGTTTTCTGGTTAGAGGAGTCACTATTGTGCTCCAATTGCCATACACAGTGCAAATAGCACTGGCGTCTGTTTCCAGCAAGTACAGTGTATTGGACTGAAAAGGATCTACTGTTCTTGTCAGTTTCCTAAGCAGAGTTGAACTAGATATGGCCCATGTGTGTAGGAAGCACAGTTCTTTTGTTCTGAGCAAGCTCACTGTTCGGACCCCATAGGAAAAACTGTAGAGTAGAAGAGTGCTCTTTTCTCAAAAGCAGAGTGTGTTTCATGTAAGCCGAGCTAGCGTTTGTTTCCCAGTCCTAAACTGAGTTGAGTCACATGCAGTTTTTTGTCCTACGAGCAAGAGTTGTTTTCTGGTAAGACGAGTCACTACTGTGCTCCAATTGCCATACACAGTGCAAATAGCACTCACGTCTGTTCTCAGCAAGTACAGTGTATCGGACTGAGGCGGAGCTACTGTTCTTGTCAGTTTCCTAAGCAGAGTTGAACTAGATATGGCTCGTGTGTGTAGGAAGCACAGTTATTATGTTCTGAGCAAGCTCACTGTTCTGGCCCTATAGGAAACACAGTAGAGTAGAAGAGTGTTCTTTTCTCAAAAGCAGAGTGTGTTTCTTATAACGCGAGCTAGCGTTTGTTTCCCAGTCCTAAATGGAGTGGAATCACATGCAGTTTCTGGTCCTATGAGCAAGAGTTGTTTTCTGGTAAGGAAAGTCACTATTGCGCTCCCATTGCCATATACAGTGCAAATAGCACTCGCGTCTCTCCCAGTAAGTACAGTGTATCGGACTGAAGAGGAGCTACTGTTCTTGTCATTTTCCTAAGCAGAGTTGAACTAGATATGGCCCGTGTGTGTAGGAAGCACAGTTCTTTTGTTCTGAGCAAGCTCACTGTTCTAGCCCTATAGGAAACACAGTAGAGTAGAAAAGTGCTCTTTTCTCTAAAGCAGAGTGTGTTTCTAGTAAGGCGAGCTAGCCTTTGTTTCCCAGTCCTAAATGGAGTTGAATCACATGCAGTTTCTGGTCCTACGAGCAAGAGTTGTTTTATGGTAAGAAGAGTCACTATTGCGCTGCCATTGCCATACACAGGACAAATAGCACTGGCTTCTGTTCCCAGCAAGTACAGTGTATTGGACTGAAGAGGATCTACTGTTCTTGTCAGGTTCCTAAGCAGAATTGAACTAGATATGGCCGTGTGTGTAGGAAGCACAGTTCTTTTGTTCTGAGCAAGCTAACTGTTCGGACCCCATAGGAAACACAGTAGAGTAGAAGAGTGCTCTTTTCTCAAAAGCAGAGTGTATTTCTTATAAGGCGAGCTAGCGTTTGTTTCCCAGTCCTAAATGGAGTTGAATCCCATGCAGTTTCTGGTACTACGATCATGAGTTGTTTTCTGGTAAGAAGAGTCACTATTGCACTGCCATTGCCATAGACAGGAGAAATAGCACTGGCGTCTGTTCGCAGCCAATACAGTGTATTGGACTGAAGAGGATCTACTGTTCTTGTCAGGTTCCTAAGCAGACTTGAAGTAGATATGGCCGTGTGTGTAGGAAGCACAGTTTTTTTGTTCTGAGCAAGCTCACTGTTCGGACCCCATAGGAAACACAGTAGAGTAGAAGAGTGCTTTTTTCTCAAAAGCAGAGTGTGTTTCTTGTAAGGCG
>NW_026737055.1:0-51898 GCF_949786415.1 Peromyscus eremicus | reverse complement strand
GATATGGCCGTGTGAGTAGGAAGCACATTTTTTTTTTCTGAGCAAGCTCACTGTTCGGAACAGATAGGAAACACAGTAGAGTAGAAGAGTGCTCTTTTCTCAAAAGCAAAGTGTGTTTCTTGGAAGTTGAGCTAGCGTTTGTTTCCCAGTCCTAAGTGGAGTTGAGTCACATGCAATTTTTTGTCCTACGAGCAAGACTTGTTTTCTGGTAAGGAAAGTCACTATTGTGCTCCCATTGCCATACACAGTGCAAATAGCACTGGCGTCTGTTCCCAGCAAGTACAGTGAATCGGACTGAAGAGGAGCTACTGTTCTTGTCAGTTTCCTAAGCAGAGTTGAACTAGATATGGCCCGTGTGTAGGAAGCACAGTTCTTTTGTTCTGAGCAAGCTCACAGTTCTGGCCCTATAGGAAACACAGTAGAGTAGAAGAGTGCTCTTTTCTCAAAAGCAGAGTGTGTTTCTTGTAAGGTGAGCTAGCGTTTGTTTCCCAGTCCTAAATGGAGTTGAGTCACATGCAGTTTTTTGTCCTACGAGCAAGAATTGTTTTCTGGTAAGACGAGTCACTGTTGTGCTCCAATTGACATACACAGTGCAAATAGCACTCGCGTCTGTTCCCCACAAGTACAGTGTATTGGACTGAAGAAGATCTACTGTTCTTGTCAGTTTCCTAAGCAGAGTTGAACTAGATATGGCCCGTGTGTGTAGGAAGCACAGTTCTTTTGTTCTGAGTAAGCTCACTGTTCGGACACCATAGGAAGCACAGAAGACTAGAAGAGTGCTCTTTTCTCAAAAGCAGAGTGTGTTTCATGTAAGGCGAGCTAGCATTTGTTTCCCAGTCCTAAATGGAGTTGAATCACATGCAGTTTCTTGTCCTACGATCAAGAGTCGTTTTCTGGTAAGGAAAGTCACTATTGCGCTCCCATTGCCATACACAGTGCAAAAAGCTCTCGCGTCTTTTCCCAGCAAGTACAGTGTATCGGACTGAAGAGGAGCTACTGTTCTTGTCAGTTTCCTAAGCAAAGTTGAACAAGTTATGGCCCGTGTGTAGGAAGCACAGTTCTTTTTTTCTGAGCAAGCTCACTGTTCTGGCCCTATAGGAAACACAGTAGAGTAGAAGAGTGCTCTTTACTCAAAAGCAGAGTGTTTTTCTTGTATAGCGAGCTAGAGTTTGTTTCCAGATCCTAAATGGAGTTGAATCACATGCAGTTTCTGGTCCTACGAGCAAGAGTTGTTTTCTGGTAAGAAGAGTCACTATTGCGCTGCCATTGCCATACACAGGACAAATAGTACTGGCGTCTGTTCCCAGCAAGTACAGTGTATTGGACTGAAGAGGATATACTGTTCTTGTCAGGTTCCTAAGCAGACTTGAACTAGATATGGCCGTGTGAGTAGGAAGTTCAGTTTTTTTGTTCTGAGCAAGCTCACTTTTCGGAACACATAGGAAACACAGTAGAGTAGAAGAGTGCTCTTTTCTCAAAAGCAGAGTGTGTTTCATGTAAGGCGACCTAGCATTTGTTTCCCACTCCTAAGTGGAGTTGAATTCCATGCAGTTTCTGGTCCTACAATCAAGAGTTGTTTTCTGATATGGAAAGTCACTATTGCGCTCCCATTGCCGTACACAGTACAAATAGCACTCGTGTCTGTTCCCAGCAAGTACAGTGTATCGGACTGAAGAGGAGCTACTGTTCTTGTTGGTTTCCTAAGCAGAGTTGAACTAGATATGGCCCGTGTGTGTAGGAAGCACAGTTATTTTTTTCTGTGCAAACTCACTGTTCGGACCCCATAGGAAACACAGTAGAGTAGAAGAGTACTCTTTTCTCAAAAGCAGAGTGTGTTTCATGTATGCAAGCTAGCATTTGTTTCCCAGTCCTAAATGGAGTTGAATCACATGCAGTTTCTGGTCCTACGAGCAAGAGTTGTTTTCTGGTAAGGAAAGTAACTATTGCACTCCCATTGCCATACACAGTGCAAATAGCCCTCATGTCTGTTCCCAGCAAGTACAGTGTATTGGACTGCAAAGGAGCTACTGTTCTTCTCAGTTTCCTAAGCAAAGTTGAACTAGATATGGGCCGTGTGTAGGAAGTACAGTTCTTTTTTTCTGAGCAGGCTCACTGTTCTGGCCCTATAGGAAACACAGAAGAGTAGAAGAGTGCTCTTTTCTCAAAAGCAGAGTGTGTTTCATGTAAGGCGAGCTAGCATTTGTTTCCCAGTCCTAAATGGAGTTGAATCACATGCAGTGTCTGGTCCTACGAGCAAGAGTTATTTACTGGTAAGGAAAGTCACTATTGAGCTCCCCTTGCCATACACAGTGCAAATAGCTCTCGCGTCTGTTCCCAGCAAGTACAGTGTATCAGACTGAAGAGGAGCTACTGTTCTTGTCAGTTTCCTAAGCAGACTTGAACTAGATATGGCCCGTGTGTGTAGGAAGCACAGTTCTTATGTTCTGAGCAAGTTCACTCTTCTGGCCCTATAGGAAACACAGTAGAGTAGAAGAGTGCTCTTTTCTCAGAAGCAGAGTGTGTTTTTGTAAGGCGAGCTAGCATTTGTTTCCTAGTCCTAAATGGAGTTGAATCACATGCAGTTTCTGGTCCTAGGAACAAGAGTTGTTTTCTGGTAAGGAAAGTCACTATTGTGCTCCCCTTGCCATACACAGTGCAAATAGCACTCGCGTCTGTTCCCAGCAAGTACAGTGTATTGAACTGAAGAGGATCTACTGTTCTTGTCAGGTTCCTAAGCAGTCTTGAACTAGATATGGCCGTGTGAGTAGGAAGCACAGTTTTTTTTTTTTTTCTGAGCAAGCTCACTGTTCGGAACATATAGGAAACACAGTAGAGTAGAAGAGTGCTCTTTTCTCAAAAGCAAAGTGTGTATCTTGGACGTTGAGCTAGCGTTTGTTTATCAGTCCTAAATGGAGTTGAGTCACATGCAATTTTTTGTCCTACGAGCAAGACTTGTTTTCTGGTAAGGAAAGTCACTATTGTGCTCCCATTGCCATACACAGTGCAAATAGCACTCGCGTCTGTTCCCAGGAAGTACAGTGTATCGGACTGAAGAGGAGCTACTGTTCTTGTCAGTTTCCTAAGCAGAGTTGAACATGATATGGCCCGTGTGTGTAGGAAGCACAGTTCTTATGTTCTGAGCAAGCTCACTGTTCTGGCCCTATAGGAAAAACAGTAGAGTAGAAGAGTGCTCTTTTCTCAAAAGCAGAGTGTGTTTTTGTAAGGCGAGCTAGTGTTTGTATCCCAGTCGGAAATGGAGTTGAATCACATGCAGTTTCTGGTCCTACGAGCAAGAGTTGTTTTCTGTTAAGAAGAGTCACTATTGCACTGCCATTGCCATACACAGGACAAATAGCACATGCGTCTGTTCCCAGCAAGTACAGTGTATCAGACTGAAGAGTAGCTACTGTTCTTGTCAGTTTCCAAAGCAGAGTTGAACTAGATATGGCCCGTTTGTAGGAAGCACAGTTTTTTTTTTCTGAGCAAGCTCACTTTTCGGAACACATAGGACACACAGTAGAGTAGAAGAGTGCTCTTTTCTCAAAAGCAGAGTGTGTTTTTGTAAGGCGAGCTAGCGTTTGTTTCCTAGTCCTAAATGGAGTTGAATCACATGCAGTTTCTGGTCCTATGAACAAGAGTTGTTTTCTGGTAAGGAAAGTCACTATTGCGCTCCCATTGCCCTTCACAAGGCAAATAGCACTCGCGTCTTTTCCCAGCAAGTAAAGTGTATTGGACTGAATAGGAGCTAGTTTTCTTGTCAGTTTACTAAGCAGAGTTGAACTAGATATGGTCCGTGCGTGTAGGAAGCACAGTTCTTTTGTTCTGAGCAAGTTCACTGTTTGGACCCCATAGGAAACACAGTAGAGTAGAAGAGTGCTCTTTTCTCAAAAGCAGAGTGTGTTTTTTTGAAGTCGAGCTAGCGTTTGTTTCCCAGTCCTAAATGGAGTTGAGTCACATGCAGTTTTTTGTCCTATGAGCAAGAGTTGTTTTCTGGTAAGACAAGTCACTATTGTGCTCCAATTGCCATACACAGTGCAAATAGCACTCGCGTCTGTTCCCCGCAAGTACAGTGTATTGGACGGAAGAGGAGCTACTGTTCTTGTCAGTTTCCTAAGCACAGTTGAACTAGATATGGCCCGTGTGTGTAGGAAGCACATATCTTTTGTTCTTAGCAAGCTCACTGTTCAGACACCATAGGAAACACAGTAGAGTAGAAGAGTGCTCTTTTCTCAAAAGCAGAGTGTGTTTCATGTAAGGCGAGCTAGAGTTTGTTTCCTACTCCTCAATGGAGTTGAATCACATGCAGTTTCTGGTCTTACGAGCAAGAGGTGTTTTCTGGTAAGGAAAGTCGCTATTGCGCTCCCATTGCCATACACAGTGCAAATATCACTCGCGTCTGTTCCCAGCAAGTACAGTGTATCAGACTGAACAGTAGCTACTGTTCTTGTCATTTTCCAAAGCAGAGTTGAACTAGATATGGCCCGTGTGTAGGAAGCACAGTTTTTTTTTTTTCTGAGCAAGCTCACTTTTCGGAACACATAGGAAACACAGTAGAGTAGAAGAGTGCTCTTTTCTCAAAAGCAGAGTGTGTTTTTGTAAGGCGAGCTAGCGTTTGTTTCCTAGTCCTAAATGGAGTTGAATCACATGCAGTTTCTGGTCCTATGAACAAGAGTTGTTTTCTGGTAAGGAAAGTCACTATTGCGCTCCCATTGCCCTTCACAAGGCAAATAGCACTCGCGTCTTTTCCCAGCAAGTAAAGTGTATTGGACTGAATAGGAGCTAGTTTTCTTGTCAGTTTACTAAGCAGAGTTGAACTAGATATGGTCCGTGCGTGTAGGAAGCACAGTTCTTTTGTTCTGAGCAAGTTCACTGTTTGGACCCCATAGGAAACACAGTAGAGTAGAAGAGTGCTCTTTTCTCAAAAGCAGAGTGTGTTTCTTGTAAAGCGAGCTAGTGTGTGTTTCCCAGTTTTAAATGGAGTGGAATCACATGGACTTTCTGGTCCTACGAGCAAGAGTTGTTTTCTGGTAAGAAGAGTCACTATTGAGCTGCCATTGCCATACACAGGACAAATAGCACTGGCGTCTGTTCCCAGCAAGTACAGTGTATTGGACTGAAGAGGATCTACTGTTCTTTTCAGGTTCCTAAGCAGACTTGAAGTAGATATGGCCGTGTGAGTAGGAAGCACAGTTTTTTTGTTCTGAGCAAGCTCACTTTTCGAACACATAGGAAACACAGTAGAGTAGAAGAGTGCTCTTTTATCAAAAGCAGAGTGTGTTTCTTGGAAGTCGAGCTAGCGTTTGTTTCCCAGTCCTAAATGGAATTGAATCACATGCAGTTTCTGGTCCTACGAGCAAGAGTTGTTTTCTGGTAAGTAAAGTCTCTATTGCGCTCCCATTGCCGTACACAGTGCAAATAGCACTCGCGTCTGTTCCCAGCAAGTACAGTGTATCGGACTGAAGAGGAGCTACTGTTCTTGTCAGTTTCCTAAGCAGAGTTGAACTAGATATGGCCCATGTGTAGGAAGCACAGTTCTTTTGTTCTGAGCAAGCTCACTCTTCTGGCCTATAGGAAACACTGTAGAGTAGAAGAGTGCTCTTTTCTCTAAAGCAGAGTGTGTTTCTTGTAAGCTGAGCTAGCTATTGTTTCCCAGTCCTAAATGGTGTTGAATCACATGCAGTTTCTGCTCCTACGAGCAAGAGTTGTTTTCTTGTATGAAGAGTCACTATTGCGCTGCCATTGCCATGCACAGGACAAATAGCACTGGTGTCTGTTCCCAGCAATTACAGTGTACTGGACTGAAGAGGATCTACTCTCCTTGTCAGGTTCCTAAGCAGAATTGAACTAGATATGGCCGTGTGTAGGAAGCACAGTTCTTTGTTCTGAGCAAGCTCACAATTCTGGCCCTATAGGAAACACAGTAGAGTAGAAGAGTGCTCTTTACTCAAAAGCAGAGTGTCTCTCTTGTAAGGCGAGCTAGCGTTTGTTTCCCAGTCCTAAATGGAGTTGATTCACATGCAGTTTTTTGTCCTACGGGCAAGAGTTGTTTTCTGGTAAGACGAGTCACTATTGTGCTCCAATTGCCATACACAGTGCAAATAGCACTCGCGTCTGTTCCCCGCAAGTACAGTGTATTGGACGGAAGAGGAGCTACTGTTCTTGTCAGTTTCCTAAGCAGAGTTGAA
The DNA here is from genome assembly GCF_949786415.1 of Peromyscus eremicus. Classification (NCBI taxonomy): domain Eukaryota; kingdom Metazoa; phylum Chordata; class Mammalia; order Rodentia; family Cricetidae; genus Peromyscus; species Peromyscus eremicus. The sequence continues at coordinate 45,713 of NW_026737055.1, read as the reverse complement.
CTAGATATGGCCCGTGTGTGTAGGAAGCACAGTTCTTTTGTTCTGAGCAAGCTCACTGTTCGGACCCCATAGGAAACACAGTAGAATAGTAGAGTGCTCTTTTCTCAAAAGCACAGTGTGTTTCCTGTAAGGCGAGCTAGCGTTTGTTTCCCAGTCCTAAATGGAGTTGAATCACATGCAGTTTCTGGTCCTACAAGCAAGAGTTGTTTTCTGGTAAGAAGAGTCACTATTGTGCTGCCATTGCCATACACAGGACAAAAAGCACTGGCGTCTGTTCCCAGCAAGTACAGTGTATTGAACTGAAGAGGATCTACTGTTCTTGTCAGGTTCCTAAGCAGACTTGAACTAGATATGGCCGTGTGAGTAGGAAGCACAGTTTTTTTTTTCTGAGCAAGCTCACTGTTCGGAACATATAGGAAACACAGTAGAGTAGAAGAGTGCTCTTTTTTCAAAAGCAAAGTGTGTTTCTTGAAAGTTGAGCTAGCGTTTGTTTCCCAGTCCTAAATGGAGTTGAGTCACATGCAATTTTTTGTTCTACGAGCAAGACTTGTTTTCTGGTAAGGAAAGTCACTATTGTGCTCCCATTGCCATACACAGTACAAATAGCACTCGCGTCTGTTCCCAGCAAGTACAGTGTATTGGACTGAAGAGGAGCTACCGTTCTTGTCAGTTTCCTAAGCAGAGTTGAACTAGATATGGCCCGTGTGTAGGAAGCACAGTTCTTTTGTTCTGAGCAAGCTCACTCTTCTGGCCCTATAGGAAACACAGTAGAGTAGAAGAGTGCTCTTTTCTCTAAAGCAGAGTGTGTTTCTTGTAAGGTGAGCTAGCTTTTGTTTCCCAGTCCTAAATGGTGTTGAATCACATGCAGTTTCTGATCCTACGAGCAAGATTTGTTTTCTGGTATGAAGAGTCACTATTGCACTGCCATTGCCATACACAGGACAAACAGCACTGGTGTCTGTTCCCAGCAATTACAGTGTACTGGACTGAAGAGGATCTACTGTCCTTGTCAGGTTCCTAAGCAGAATTGAACAAGATATGGCCGTGTGTAGGAAGCACAGTTCTTTTGTTCTGAGCAAGCTCACTGTTCTGGCCCTATAGGAAACACAGTAGAGTAGAAGAGTGCTCTTTTCTCAGAAGCAGAGTGTGTTTCTTGTAGGGCGAGCTAGCGTTTGTTTCCCAGTCCTAAATGGAGTTGAGTCACATGCAGTTTTTTGTCCTACGAGAAAGAGTTGTTTTCTGATAAGACGAGTCACTATTGTGCTCCAATTGCCATACACAATGCAAATAGCACTCGCGTCTGTTCCCCGCAAGTACAGTGTATTGGACGGAAGAGGAGCTACTGTTCTTGTCAGTTTCCTAAGCAGAGTTGAACTAGATATGGCCCGTGTGTGTAAGAAGCACAGTTCTTTTGTTCTGTGCAAGCTCACTGTTCGGACCCCATAGGAAAGACAGTAGAGTAGAAGAGTGCTCTTTTCTCAAAAGCAGAGTGTGTTTCATGTAAGGCGAGCTAGCATTTGTTTCCCAGTCCTAAATGGAGTTGAATCACCTGAAGTTTCTGGTCTTACGAGCAAGAGTTGTTTTCTGGTAAGGAAAGTCACTATTGTGCTCCCATTGCCATACACAGTGCAAATAGCACTCGCTTCTGTTCCCAGCAAGCTCAGTGTATCGGACTGAAGAGGAGCTACTGTTCTTGTCAGTTTCCTAAGCAGAGTTGAACTAGATATGGCCCGTGTGTAGGAAGCACATTTCTTTTGTTCTGAGCAAGCTCACTGTTCTGGCCCTATAGGAAACACAGTAGAGTAGAAGAGTGCTCTTTTCTCTAAAGCAGAGTGTGTTTCTTGTAAGGTGAGCTAGCTTTTGTTTCCCAGTCCTAAATGGAGTTGAATCACATGCAGTTTCTGGTCCTACGAGCAAGAGTTGTTTTCTGGTAAGAAGAGTCACTATTGCGCTGCAACTGCCTTACACAGGACAAATAGCACTGGCGTCTGTTCCCAGCAAGTACAGTGTATTGGACTGAAGAGGATCTACTGTTCTTGTCAGTTTCCTAAGCAGAGTTGAACTAGATATGGCCGTGTGTGTAGGAAGCACAGTTCTTTTGTTCTGAGCAAGCTCACTGTTCGGACCCCATAGGAAACATAGTAGAGTAGAAGAGTTCTCTTTTCTCAAAAGCAGAGTGTGTTTCATGTAAGGCGAGCTAGCTTTTGTTTCCCAGTCCTAAATGGAGTTGAATCACATGCAGTTTCTGGTCCTACAAGCAAGAGTTGTTTTCTGGTAAGAAGAGTCACTATTGCGCTGTCATTGCCATACACAGGACAAATAGCACTGGCGTCTGTTCCCAGCAAGTACAGTGTATTGAACTGAAGAGGATCTACTGTTCTTGTCAGGTTCCTAAGCAGACTTGAACTAGATATGGCCGTGTGAGTAGGAAGCTCAGTTTTTTTTTTCTGAGCAAGCTCACTGTTCGGAACATATAGGAAACACAGTAGAGTAGAAGAGTGCTCTTTTTTCAAAAGCAAAGTGTGTTTTATTGGAAGTTGAGCTAGCGTTTGTTTCCCAGTCCTAAATGGAGTTGAGTCACATGCAATTTTTTGTTCTACGAGCAAGACTTGTTTTCTGGTAAGGAAAGTCACTATTGTGCTCCCATTGCCATACACAGTGCAAATAGCACTCGCGTCTGTTCCCAGCAAGTACAGTGTATTGGACTGAAGAGGAGCTACCGTTCTTGTCAGTTTCCTAAGCAGAGTTGAACTAGATATGGCCCGTGTGTAGGAAGCACAGTTCTTTTGTTCTGAGCAAGCTCACTCTTCCTGCCCTATAGGAAACACAGTAGAGTAGAAGAGTGCTCTTTTCTCTAAAGCAGAGTGTGTTTCTTGTAAGGTGAGCTAGCTTTTGTTTCCCAGTCCTAAATGGTGTTGAATCACATGCAGTTTCTGATCCTACGAGCAAGATTTGTTTTCTGGTATGAAGAGTCACTATTGCGCTGCCATTGCCATACACAGGACAAACAGCACTGGTGTCTGTTCCCAGCAATTACAGTGTACTGGACTGAAGAGGATCTACTGTCCTTGTCAGGTTCCTAAGCAGAATTGAACAAGATATGGCCGTGTGTAGGAAGCACAGTTCTTTTGTTCTGAGCAAGCTCACTGTTCTGGCCCTATAGGAAACACAGTAGAGTAGAAGAGTGCTCTTTTCTCAAAAGCAGAGTGTGTTTCTTGTAGGGCGAGCTAGCGTTTGTTTCCCAGTCCTAAATGGAGTTGAGTCACATGCAGTTTTTTGTCCTACGAGAAAGAGTTGTTTTCTGATAAGACGAGTCACTATTGTGCTCCAATTGCCATACACAATGCAAATAGCACTCGCGTCTGTTCCTCGCAAGTACAGTGTATTGGACGGAAGAGGAGCTACTGTTCTTGTCAGTTTCCTAAGCAGAGTTGAACTAGATATGGCCCGTGTGTGTAAGAAGCACAGTTCTTTTGTTCTGTGCAAGCTCACTGTTCGGACCCCATAGGAAAGACAGTAGAGTAGAAGAGTGCTCTTTTCTCAAAAGCAGAGTGTGTTTCATGTAAGGCGAGCTAGCATTTGTTTCCCAGTCCTAAATGGAGTTGAATCACCTGAAGTTTCTGGTCTTACGAGCAAGAGTTGTTTTCTGGTAAGGAAAGTCACTATTGTGCTCCCATTGCCATACACAGTGCAAATAGCACTCGCTTCTGTTCCCAGCAAGCTCAGTGTATCGGACTGAAGAGGAGCTACTGTTCTTGTCAGTTTCCTAAGCAGAGTTGAACTAGATATGGCCCGTGTGTAGGAAGCACATTTCTTTTGTTCTGAGCAAGCTCACTGTTCTGGCCCTATAGGAAACACAGTAGAGTAGAAGAGTGCTCTTTTCTCTAAAGCAGAGTGTGTTTCTTGTAAGGTGAGCTAGCTTTTGTTTCCCAGTCCTAAATGGAGTTGAATCACATGCAGTTTCTGGTCCTACGAGCAAGAGTTGTTTTCTGGTAAGAAGAGTCACTATTGCGCTGCAACTGCCTTACACAGGACAAATAGCACTGGCGTCTGTTCCCAGCAAGTACAGTGTATTGGACTGAAGAGGATCTACTGTTCTTGTCAGTATCCTAAGCAGAGTTGAACTAGATATGGCCGTGTGTGTAGGAAGCACAGTTCTTTTGTTCTGAGCAAGCTCACTGTTCGGACCCCATAGGAAACATAGTAGAGTAGAAGAGTTCTCTTTTCTCAAAAGCAGAGTGTGTTTCATGTAAGGCGAGCTAGCATTTGTTTCCCAGTCCTAAATGGAATTGAATCACATGCAGTTTCTGGTCCTATGAGCAAGGGTTGTTTTCTGGTAAGAAGAGTCACTATTGCGCTGCCATTGCCATACACAGGACAAATAGCAGTGGCGTCTGTTCCCAGCAAGTACAGTGTGTTGGACTGAAGAGGATCTACTGTTCTTGTCAGGTTCCTAAGCAGACTTGAACTAGATATGGCCGTGTGTGTAGGAAGCACAGTTTTTTTGTTCTGAGCAAGCTCACTGTTCGGAACACATAGGAAACACAGTAGAGTAGAAGAGTGCTCTTTTCTCAAAAGCAGAGTGTGTTTCATGTAAGGCGAGCTAGCATTTGTTTCCCAGTCCTAAATGGAGTTGAATCACATGCAGTTTCTGGTGCTACAAGCAAGGGTTGTTTTCTGGTAAGAAGAGTCACTATTGCGCTGCCATTGCCATACACAGGGCAAATAGCACTGGCGTTTGTTCCCAGCAAGTACAGTGTATTGGACTGAAGAGGATCTACTGTTCATGTCAGGTTCCTAAGCAGAATTGAACTAGATATGGCCGTGTGTGTAGGAAGCACAGTTCTTTTGTTCTGAGCAAGCTCACTGTTCGGAACACATAGGAAACACAGTAGAGTAGAAGAGTGCTCTTTTCTCAAAAACAGAGTGTGTTTCTTGGAAGTCGAGCTAGCGTTTGTTTCCTAGTCCTAAATGGAGTTGAATCACATGCAGTTTCAGGTCCTAAGAATAAGAGTTGTTTTCTGGTAAGGAAAGTCACATTGCGCTCTCATTGCCATACACAGTGCAAATAGCCCTCCCGTCTGTTCCCAGCAAGTACAGTGTATTGGACTGAAGAGGAGCTACTGTTCTTGTCAGTTTCCTAAGAAGAGTTGAACTAGATATGGCCCGTGTGTTTAGGAAGCACAGTTCTTATGTTCTGAGCAAGCTCACTGTTCAGACCCAATAGGAAGCACAGTAGAGTAGAAGAGTGCTCTTTTCTCAAAAGCAGAGTGTGTTTCTTGTAAAGAGAGCTAGAGTTTGTTTCCCAGTCCTAAATGGAGTTGAGTCACATGCAGTTTTTTGTTCTATGAGCAAGAGTTGTTTTCTGGTAAGACGAGTCACTATTGTGCTCCAATTGCCATACACAGTGCAAATAGCACTGGCGTCTGTTCCCAGCAAGTACAGTGTATTGGACTAAAGAGGATCTACTGTTCTTGTCACTTTCCTTAGCAGAGTTGAACTAAATATGGCCCGTGTGTGGGAAGCACAGTTCTTTTGTTCTGAGCAAGCACACTGTTCTGGCCCTGTAGGAAACACAGTAGAGTAGAAGAGTGCTCTTTTTCTAAAGCAGAGTGTGTTTCTTGTAAGGCGAGCTAGCATTTGTTTCCCAGTCCTAAATGGCGTTGAATCACATGCAATTTGTGGTCCTACGAGCAAGAGTTGTTTTCTGGTAAGGAAAGTTACTATTGCGCTCTAATTGCCATACACAGTGTAAATAGCACTCGCGTCTGTTCCCAGCAAGTACAGTGTATTAGACTGAAAAGGAGCTACTGTTCTTGTCAGTTTCCTAAGCAGAGTTGAACTACATATGGTCCGTGTGTGTAGGAAGCACAGTTCTTTTGTTCTGAGCAAGCTCACTGTTCGGACACCATAGGAAACACAGTAGAGTAGAAGAGTGCTCTTTTCTCTAAAGCAGAGTGTGTTTCTTGTAAGGTGAACTAGCTTTTGTTTCCCAGTCCTAAATGGTGTTGAATCACATGCAGTTTCTGATCCTACGAGCAAGATTTGTTTTCTGGTATGAAGAGTCACTATTGCGCTGCCATTGCCATACACAGGACAAACAGCACTGGTGTCTGTTCCCAGCAATTACAGTGTACTGGACTGAAGAGGATCTACTGTCCTTGTCAGGTTCCTAAGCAGAATTGAACAAGATATGGCCGTGTGTAGGAAGCACAGTTCTTTTGTTCTGAGCAAGCTCACTGTTCTGGCCCTATAGGAAACACAGTAGAGTAGAAGAGTGCTCTTTTCTCAAAAGCAGAGTGTGTTTCTTGTAGGGCGAGCTAGCGTTTGTTTCCCAGTCCTAAATGGAGTTGAGTCACATGCAGTTTTTTGTCCTACGAGAAAGAGTTGTTTTCTGATAAGACGAGTCACTATTGTGCTCCAATTGCCATACACAATGCAAATAGCACTCGCGTCTGTTCCTCGCAAGTACAGTGTATTGGACGGAAGAGGAGCTACTGTTCTTGTCAGTTTCCTAAGCAGAGTTGAACTAGATATGGCCCGTGTGTGTAAGAAGCACAGTTCTTTTGTTCTGTGCAAGCTCACTGTTCGGACCCCATAGGAAAGACAGTAGAGTAGAAGAGTGCTCTTTTCTCAAAAGCAGAGTGTGTTTCATGTAAGGCGAGCTAGCATTTGTTTCCCAGTCCTAAATGGAGTTGAATCACCTGAAGTTTCTGGTCTTACGAGCAAGAGTTGTTTTCTGGTAAGGAAAGTCACTATTGTGCTCCCATTGCCATACACAGTGCAAATAGCACTCGCTTCTGTTCCCAGCAAGCTCAGTGTATCGGACTGAAGAGGAGCTACTGTTCTTGTCAGTTTCCTAAGCAGAGTTGAACTAGATATGGCCCGTGTGTAGGAAGCACAGTTCTTTTGTTCTGAGCAAGCTCACTGTTCTGGCCCTATAGGAAACACAGTAGAGTAGAAGAGTGCTCTTTTCTCTAAAGCAGAGTGTGTTTCTTGTAAGGTGAGCTAGCTTTTGTTTCCCAGTCCTAAATGGAGTTGAATCACATGCAGTTTCTGGTCCTACGAGCAAGAGTTGTTTTCTGGTAAGAAGAGTCACTATTGCGCTGCAACTGCCTTACACAGGACAAATAGCACTGGCGTCTGTTCCCAGCAAGTACAGTGTATTGGACTGAAGAGGATCTACTGTTCTTGTCAGTATCCTAAGCAGAGTTGAACTAGATATGGCCGTGTGTGTAGGAAGCACAGTTCTTTTGTTCTGAGCAAGCTCACTGTTCGGACCCCATAGGAAACATAGTAGAGTAGAAGAGTTCTCTTTTCTCAAAAGCAGAGTGTGTTTCATGTAAGGCGAGCTAGCATTTGTTTCCCAGTCCTAAATGGAATTGAATCACATGCAGTTTCTGGTCCTATGAGCAAGGGTTGTTTTCTGGTAAGAAGAGTCACTATTGCGCTGCCATTGCCATACACAGGACAAATAGCAGTGGCGTCTGTTCCCAGCAAGTACAGTGTGTTGGACTGAAGAGGATCTACTGTTCTTGTCAGGTTCCTAAGCAGACTTGAACTAGATATGGCCGTGTGTGTAGGAAGCACAGTTTTTTTGTTCTGAGCAAGCTCACTGTTCGGAACACATAGGAAACACAGTAGAGTAGAAGAGTGCTCTTTTCTCAAAAGCAGAGTGTGTTTCATGTAAGGCGAGCTAGCATTTGTTTCCCAGTCCTAAATGGAGTTGAATCACATGCAGTTTCTGGTGCTACAAGCAAGGGTTGTTTTCTGGTAAGAAGAGTCACTATTGCGCTGCCATTGCCATACACAGGGCAAATAGCACTGGCGTTTGTTCCCAGCAAGTACAGTGTATTGGACTGAAGAGGATCTACTGTTCATGTCAGGTTCCTAAGCAGAATTGAACTAGATATGGCCGTGTGTGTAGGAAGCACAGTTCTTTTGTTCTGAGCAAGCTCACTGTTCGGAACACATAGGAAACACAGTAGAGTAGAAGAGTGCTCTTTTCTCAAAAACAGAGTGTGTTTCTTGGAAGTCGAGCTAGCGTTTGTTTCCTAGTCCTAAATGGAGTTGAATCACATGCAGTTTCAGGTCCTAAGAATAAGAGTTGTTTTCTGGTAAGGAAAGTCACATTGCGCTCTCATTGCCATACACAGTGCAAATAGCCCTCCCGTCTGTTCCCAGCAAGTACAGTGTATTGGACTGAAGAGGAGCTACTGTTCTTGTCAGTTTCCTAAGAAGAGTTGAACTAGATATGGCCCGTGTGTTTAGGAAGCACAGTTCTTATGTTCTGAGCAAGCTCACTGTTCAGACCCAATAGGAAGCACAGTAGAGTAGAAGAGTGCTCTTTTCTCAAAAGCAGAGTGTGTTTCTTGTAAAGAGAGCTAGAGTTTGTTTCCCAGTCCTAAATGGAGTTGAGTCACATGCAGTTTTTTGTTCTATGAGCAAGAGTTGTTTTCTGGTAAGACGAGTCACTATTGTGCTCCAATTGCCATACACAGTGCAAATAGCACTGGCGTCTGTTCCCAGCAAGTACAGTGTATTGGACTAAAGAGGATCTACTGTTCTTGTCACTTTCCTTAGCAGAGTTGAACTAAATATGGCCCGTGTGTGGGAAGCACAGTTCTTTTGTTCTGAGCAAGCACACTGTTCTGGCCCTGTAGGAAACACAGTAGAGTAGAAGAGTGCTCTTTTTCTAAAGCAGAGTGTGTTTCTTGTAAGGCGAGCTAGCATTTGTTTCCCAGTCCTAAATGGCGTTGAATCACATGCAATTTGTGGTCCTACGAGCAAGAGTTGTTTTCTGGTAAGGAAAGTTACTATTGTGCTCTAATTGCCATACACAGTGTAAATAGCACTCGCGTCTGTTCCCAGCAAGTACAGTGTATTAGACTGAAGAGGAGCTACTGTTCTTGTCAGTTTCCTAAGCAGAGTTGAACTACATATGGTCCGTGTGTGTAGGAAGCACAGTTCTTTTGTTCTGAGCAAGCTCACTGTTCGGACCCCATAGGAAACACAGTAGAGTAGAAGAGTGCTCTTTTCTCAAAAGCAGAGTGTGTTTCTTGTAAGGCGAGCTAGCGTTTGTTTCCCAGTCCTAAATGGAGTTGAATCTCATGCATTTTCTGGTCCTAAGAGCAAGAGTTGTTTTCTGGTAGGGAAAGTCACTATTGCGCTCCCCTTGCCAACATAGTGCAAATAGCTCTCGCATCTATTCCCAGCAAGTACAGTGTATCGGACTGAAGAGGAGCTACTGTTCTTGTCAGTTTCCTAAGCAGAGTTGAACTAGATATGGACCGTGTGTGTAGGAAGCACAGTTCTTATGTTCTGAACAAGCTCACTGTTCTGGCCCTATTGGAAACACAGGAGAGTAGAAGAGTGCTCTTTTCTCAAAAGCAGAGTGTGTTTTTGTAAGGCGAGCTAGCGTTTGTTTCCTAGTCCTAAATGGAGTTGAATCACATGCAGTTTCTGGTCCTAAAAGCAAGAGTTGTTTTCTGGTAAGAAGAGTCACTATTGCGCTTCCATTGCCATACACAGGACAAATAGCACTGGCGTCTGTTCCCAGCAAGTACAGTGTATTGGACTGAAGAGGATCTACTGTTCTTGTCAGGTTCCTAAGCAGATTTGAACTAGATATGGCCGTGTGTGTAGGAAGCACAGTTTTTTTGTTCTGAGCAAGCTCACTGTTCGGAACACATAGGAAACACAGTAGAGTAGAAGAGTGATCTTTTCTCAAAAGCAGAGTGTGTTTCTTGGAAGTCGAGCTAGCGTTTTTTTCCCAGTCTTAAATGGAGTTGAGTCACATGCAGTTTTTTGTCCAATGAGGAAGAGTTATTTTCTGGTAAGCCAAGTCACTATTGTGCTCCAATGCCATACACAGTGCAAATAGCACTCGCGTATGTTCCAAGCAAGTACAGTGCATTCGACTGAAGAGGAGCTACTGTTCTTGTTTGTTTCCTAAGCAGAGTTTAATTAGATATGGCCCGTGTGTGTAGAAAGCACAGTTCTTTTGTTCTGAGCAAGCTCACTGTTCGGACCCCATAGGAAACACAGTAGAGTAGAAGAGTGCTCTTTTCTCAAAAGCAGAGTGTGTTTCTTGTAAGGCGAGATAGCATTTGTTTCCCAGTCCTAAATGGAGTTGAATCACATGCAGTTTCTGGTCCTACGAGCAAGAGTTGTTTTCTGGTAAGGAAAGTCACTTTTGCACTCCCATTCCCATACACAGTGCAAATAGCACTCGCGTCTGTTTCCAGCAATTACAGTGTATCAGACTGAAGAGGAGCTACCGTTCTTGTCAGTTTCCTAAGCAGAGTTGAACTAGTTATGGCCCGTGTGTAGGAAGAACAGTTCTTTTGTTCTGAGCAAGCTCATTGTTCTGGCCCTATAGGAAACACAGTAGAGTAGAAGAGTGCTCTTTACTCAAAAGCAGAGTGTGTTTCTTGTTAGGCGAGCTAGCATTTGTTTCCCAGTCCTAAATGGAGTGGAATCACATGCAGTTTCTGGTCCTACGAGCAAGAGTTGTTTTCTGGTAAGGAAAGTCACTATTGCGCTCCCATTGCCATACACAGTGCAAATAGCACATGCGTCTGTTCCCAGCAATTACAGTGTATTGGACTGAAGAGGAGCTACTGTTCTTGTCAGTTTCCTAAGCAGAGTTGAACTAGATATGGCCCGTGTGTGTAGGAAGCACAGTTCTTTTGTTCTGAGCAAGCTCACTGTTCGGACCCCATAGGAAACACAGTAGAGTAGAAGAGTGCTCTTTTATCTAAAGCAGTGTGTTTCTTGTAAGGCAAGCTAGCGTTTGTTTCCCAGTCCTAAATGGAGTTGAATCACATGCAGTTTCTGGTCCTACGAGCAAGAGTTGTTTTCTGGTAAGGAAAGTCACTATTGCGCTCCCATTGCCATACACAGTGCAAATAGCACATGCGTCTGTTACCAGCAAGTACAGTGTATTGGACTGAAGAGGAGCTACTGTTCTTGTCAGGTTCCTAAGCAGAGTTGAACTAGATATGGCCGTGTGTGTAGGAAGCACAGTTTATTTGTTCTGAGCAAGCTCACTGTTCGGACCCCATAGAAAACACAGTAGAGTAGAAGAGTGCTTTTTTCTCAAACGTAGAGTGTGTTTCTTTTAAGACGAGCTAGCTTTTGTTTCCCATTCCTAAATGGAGTGGAATCACATGCAGTTTCTGGTCCTACGAGCAAGTGTTGTTTTCTGGTAAGGAAAGTCACTATTGCGCTCCCATTGCCATACACAGTGCAAATAGCCCTCCCGTCTGTTCCCAGCAAGTACAGTGTATTGGACTGAAGAGGAGCTACTGTTCTTGTCAGTTTCCTAAGAAGAGTTGAACTAGATATGGCCCATGTGTTTAGGAAGCACAGTTCTTTTTTTCTGAGCACGCTCACTGTTCTGGCCCTATAGGAAGCACAGTAGAGTAGAAGAGTGCTGTTTTCTCAAAAGCAGAGTGTGTTTCTTGTAAAGAGAGCTAGAGTTTGTTTCCCAGTCCTAAATGGAGTTGAGTCACATGCAGTTTTTTGTTCTATGAGCAAGAGTTGTTTTCTGGTAAGACGAGTCACTATTGTGCTCCAATTGCCATACACAGTGCAAATAGCACTGGCGTCTGTTCCCAGCAAGTACAGTGTATTGGACTAAAGAGGATCTACTGTTCTTGTCACTTTCCTTAGCAGAGTTGAACTAAATATGGCCCGTGTGTGGGAAGGACAGTTCTTTTGTTCTGAGCAAGCTCACTGTTCTGGCCCTGTAGGAAACACAGTAGAGTAGAAGAGTGCTCTTTTTCTAAAGCAGAGTGTGTTTCTTGTAAGGCGAGCTAGCATTTGTTTCCCAGTCCTAAATGGCGTTGAATCACATGCAATTTGTGGTCCTACGAGCAAGAGTTGTTTTCTGGTAAGGAAAGTCACTATTGCTCTCTAATTGCCATACACAGTGTAAATAGCACTCGCGTCTGTTCCCAGCAAGTACAGTGTATTAGACTGAAGAGGAGCTACTGTTCTTGTCAGTTTCCTAAGCAGAGTTGAACTACATATGGTCCGTGTGTGTAGGAAGCACAGTTCTTTTGTTCTGAGCAAGCTCACTGTTCGGACACCATAGGAAACACAGTAGAGTAGAAGAGTGCTCTTTTCTCTAAAGCAGAGTTTGTTTCTTGTAAGGCGAGCTAGCGTTTGTTTCCCAGTCCTAAATGGAGTTGAATCACATGCAGTTTCTGTTCCTACGAGCAAGAGTTGTTTTCTGGTAAGGAAAGTCACTATTGCGCTCCCATTGCCATACACAGTGCAAATAGCACATGCGTCTGTTCCCAGCAAGTACAGTGTATTGGACTGAAGAGGAGCTACTGTTCTTCTCAGTTTCCTAAGCAGAGTTGAACTAGATATGGCCCGTGTGTCTAGGAAGCACAGTTCATTTGTTCTGAGACAAGCTAACTGTTCTGGCCCTATAGGAAACACAGTAGAGTAGAAGAGTGCTCTTTTCTCAAAAGTAGAATGTGTTTCTTGTAAAGTGAAGTAGAGTTTGTTTCCCAGTCCTAAATGGAGTTGAATCCCAGACAGTTTTTGTTCCGACGAGCAAGAGTTGTTTTCTGGTAAGAAGAGTCACTATTGCGCTCCAAATGGCATACACAGTGCAAATAGCACTCGTGTCTGTTCCCAGCAAGTACCGTGTATTGGACTGAAGAGGAGCAACTGTTCTTGTCAGTTTCCTAAGCAGAATTGAACTAGATATGGCCGTGTGTGTAGGAAGCACAGTTCTTTTGTTCTGAGCAAGCTCACTGTTCGGACCCCATAGGAAACAAAGTAGAGTAGAAGAGTGCTCTTTTCCCAAAAGCAGAGTGTGTTTCTTGTAAGGCGAGCTAGTATTTGTTTCCCAGTCCTAAATGGAGTTGAATCACATGCAGTTCCTGGTCCTACGAGCAAGAGTTGTTTTCTGGTAAGGAAAGTAACTATTGTGCACACATTGCCATACACATTGCAAATAGCACTCCCGTCTGTTCCCAGCAAGTACAGTGTTTTGGACTGAAGAGGAGCTACTGTTCTTGTCAGTTTCCTTAGAAGAGTTGAACTAGATAAGGCCCGTGTGTGTAGGAAGCACAGTTCTTATGTTCTGAGCAAGCTCACTGTTCTGGCCCTATAGGAAACACAGTAGAGTAGAAAAGTGCTCTTTTCTCAAAAGCAGAGTGTGTTTCTTGTAAGGCGAGCTAGCGTTTGTTCCCTAGTCCTAAATGGAGTTGAATCACATGCAGTTTCTGGTCCTACGAACAAGAGTTTTTTTCTGGTAAGGAAAGTCACTATTGCGCTCCCATTGCCATACACAGGGCAAATAGCACTCGCGTCTTTTCCCAGCAAGTACAGTGTATCGGACTGAAGAGGATCTACTGTTCTTGTCAGGTTCCTAAGCAGAATTGAACTAGATATGGCCGTGTGTGTAGGAAGCACAGTTCTTTTGTTCTGAGCAAGCTCACTGTTCGGACCCCATAGGAAACACAGTAGAGTAGAAGAGTGCTCTTTTCTCAAAAGCAGAGTGTGTTTCTTGTAATGCGAGCTAGCGTTTGTTTCCCAGTCCTAAATGGAGTTGAATCACATGCAGTTTGTGTTCCTAGGAGCAAGAGTTCTTTTCTGTTAAGGAAAGTCACTATTGTGCTCTCATTGCCATACACAGTGCAAATAGCTCTCGCGTCTGTTCCCAGCAAGTACAGTGTATTGGACTGAAGAGGAGCTACTGTTCTTGTCAGTTTCCTAAGCAGAGTTGAACTAGTTATGGCCCATGTGTAGGAAGCACAGTTCTTTTGTTCTGAGCAAGTTCACTGTTCTGGCCTTATAGGAAACACAGTAGAGTAGAAGATTGCTCTTTTCTCAAAAGCAGGGTGTGTTTCTTGTAAGGCGAGCTAGCGTTTGATTCCCAGTCCTAAATGGAGTTGAATCCCATGCAGTTTCTGGTCCTACGAGCAAGAGTTGTTTTCTGGTAAGAAGAGTCACTATTGTGCTCCCATTGTCATACACAGGGCAAAGAGCACTGGCATCTGATCCCAGGAAGTACAGTGTATTGGACTGAAGAGGAGCTACTGTTCTTGTCAGGTTCCTACGCAGAATTGAACTAGATATGGCCATGTGTGTAGAAAGCACAGTTCTTTTGTTCTGAGCAAGCTCACTGTTTAGACCCCATAGGAAACACAGTAGAGTAGAAGAGTGCTCTTTTCTCAAAAGCAGAGTGTGTTTATTGAAAGGCGAGCTAGTGTTTGTTTCCCAGTCAGAAATGGAATTGAATCCCGTTCAGTTTCTGGTCCTACGAGCAAGAGATTTTTCTGGTAAGAAGAGTCACTATTGCGCTCCCATTTCCATACACAGTGCAAATAGCACTGGCATCTGTTCCGTGCATGTACAGAGTATTGGACTGAAGAGGAGCTGCTGTTCTTGTCAGTTTCCTAAGCAGAGTTGAACTAGATATGGCCTGTGTGTTTAGGAAGCACAGTTATTATGTTCTGAGCAAGCTCACTGTTCTGGCCCTATAGGAAACACAGTAGAGTAGAAGAGTGCTCTTTTCTCAAAAGCAGAATGTCTTTCTTGTGAGCAGAGCTAGCGTTTGTTTCCCAGTCCTAAATGGAGTTGAGTCACATGCAGTTTGTGGTCCTAAGAGCAAGAGTTGTTTTCTGGTAAGAAGAGTCACTATTGTGCTCCCATTGCCATACAGAGTACAAATAGCACTCGCGTCTGTTCCCAGCAAGTACAGTGTATTAGACTGAAGAGGAGCTACTGTTCTTGTCAGTAACCTAAGCAAAGTTGAATTAGATATGGCCCATGTGTGTAGGAAGCACAGTTCTTTTGTTCTGAGCAAGCTCACTGTTCGGACCCCATAGGAAACCCAGTAGAGTAGATGAGTGCTCTTTTCTCAAAAGCAGAGTGTGTTTCTTGTAGGCGAGCTAGCATTTGTTTCCCAGTCCTAAATGGAGTTGAATCCCATGCAGTTTCTGGTCCTACAAGCAATACTTGTTTTCTGGTAAGAAGAATCACTATTGTGCTCTCAATGTCATACACAGTGCAAATAGCATTGGCGTTGGTTCCCAACATGTACAGTGTATTGGACTGAAGAGAATCTACTGTTCTTGTCAGGTTCCTAAGCAGAATTGAACTAGATATGGTCGTGTGTGTAGGAAGCACAGTTCTTTTGTTCTGAGCAATTACACTGTTCTGGCCCTATAGGAAACAC
This sequence comes from Peromyscus eremicus, assembly GCF_949786415.1. NCBI lineage: Eukaryota > Metazoa > Chordata > Mammalia > Rodentia > Cricetidae > Peromyscus > Peromyscus eremicus. The sequence continues at coordinate 30,508 of NW_026737055.1, read as the reverse complement.
AGTAGAGTAGAAGAGTGCTCTTTTCTCAAAAGCAGAGTGTGTTCCTTGTAAGGCGAGCTAGCGTTTCTTTCCCAGTCCTAAATGGAGTTGAATCACATGCAGTTTCAGGTCCTACGAACAAGAGTTGTTTTCTGGTAAGGAAAGTCACATTGCGCTCCCATTGCCATACACTGTGCAAATAGCACGCGCGTCTGTTCCCAGCAAGTACAGTGTATTGGACTGAAAAGGATCTACTGTTCTTGTCAGGTTCCTAAGCAGACTTGAAGTAGATATGGCCGTGTGTGTAGGAGCACAATTTTTTTGTTCTGAGCAAGATCACTGTTCTGGCCCCATAGGAAACACAGTAGAGTGGAAGAGTGCTTTTTTCTCAAAAGCAGAGTGTGTTTCTTTTAAGGCGAGCTAGCGTTTGTTTCCCATTCCTAAATGGAGTGGAATCACATGCAGTTTCTGGTCCTACGAGCAAGAGTTGTTTTCTGGTAAGGAAAGTCACTATTGCGCTCCCATTGCCATACACAGGGCAAATAGCACTCGCGTCTTTTCCCAGCAAGTACAGTGTATTGGACTGAATAGAAGCTACTGTTCTTCTCAGTTTCCTAAGCAGAGTTGAACTACATATGGTCCTTGTGTGTAGGAAGCACAGTTCTTTTGTTCTGAGCAAGCTTACTGTTTGGACCCCATAGGAAACACAGTAGAGTAGAAGAGTGCTCTTTTCTCTAAAGCAGAGTGTGTTTCTTGTAAGGTGAGCTAGCGTTTGTGTCTCAGTCCTAAATGGAGTGGAATCACATGCAGTTTCTGTTCCTATGAGCAAGAGTTGTTTTATGGTAAGAATAGTCACTATTGCGCTGCCATTGCCATACACAGGACAAATAGCACTGGCATCTGTTCCCAGCAAGTACAGTGTATTGGACTGAAGAGGATCTACTGTTCTTGTCAGGTTTCTAAGCAGAATTGAACTAGATATGGCCGTGTGCGTAGGAAGCACAGTTCTTTTGTTCTGAGCAAGCTCATGGTTCGGACCCCATAGGAAACACAGTAGAGTAGAAGAGTGCTCTTTTCTAAAAAGCAGAGAGTGTTTCTTGTAAGGCGAGCTAGCGTTTGTTTCCCAGTCCTAAATGGCGTTGAATCACATGCAGTTTGTGTTCCTAGGAGCAAGAGTTGTTTTCTGATAAGAAAAGTCACTACTGTGCTCTCATTGCCATACACAGTGCAAATAGCACTCGCGTCTGTTCCCAGCAAGTACAATGTTTTGGACTGAAGAGGAGCTACTGTTCTTGTCAGTTTCCTAAGCAGAGTTGAACTAGTTATGGCCCGTGTGTAGGAAGCACAGTTCTTTTGTTCTGAGCAAGTTCACTGTTCTGGCCTTATAGGAAACACAGTAGAGTAGAAGATTGCTCTTTTCTCAAAAGCAGAGTGTGTTTCTTGTACAGCGAGTTAGCGTTTGTTTCCCAGTCCTAAATGGAGTTGAATCCCATGCAGTTTCTGGTCCTACGAGCAAGAGTTGTTTTCTGGTAAGAAGAGTCACTATTGCGCTCCCATTGTCATACACTGGGCAAATAGCACTGGCATCTGATCCCAGGAAGTACAGTGTATTGGACTGAAGAGGATCTACTGTTCTTGTCAGGTTCCTACGCAGAATTGAACTAGATATGGCCATGTGTGTAGAAAGCACAGTTCTTTTGTTCTGAGCAAGCTCACTGTTTGGACCCCATTGGAAACACAGTAGAGTAGAAGAGTGCTCTTTTCTCAGAGGGCCTGATCCAGTTGGTGTTTTTTTTTTTTTTTTCTCAAAAGCAGTGTGTGTTTATTGAAAGGCGAGCTAGTGTTTGTTTCCCAGTCAGAAATGGAATTGAATCCCGTGCAGTTTCTGGTCCTGCGAGCAAGAGATTTTTCCGGTAAGAAGAGTCACTATTGCGCTCCCATTGCCAGAAACAGTGCAAATAGCACTGGCATCTGTTCCATGCATGTACAGAATATTGGACTGAAGAGGAGCTACTGTTCTTGTCAGTTTCCTAAGCAGAGTTGAACTAGATATGGCCCCTGTGTGTAGGAAGCACAGTTCTTTTGTTCTGAGCAAGTTCACTGTTCTGGCCCTATAGGAAACACAGTAGAGTAGAAGAGTGCTCTTTTCTCAAAAGCAGAGTGTGTTTCTTGTAAGGCAAGCTAGCGTTTCTTTCCCAGTCCTAAATGGAGTTGTGTCTCATGCAGTTTCTGGTCCTATGAGCAAGAGTTGTTTTCTGGTAAGAAGAGTCACTATTGCGCTCCCTTTGTCATACACAGGGCAAATAGCACTGGTGTCTGTTCCCAGCAAGTGCAGTGTATTTGACTGAAGAGCGTATACTATTCTCGTCAGTTTCCAAGCACAATTGAATTAGATACGGCCCGTGTGTGTAGGAAGCACAGTCCTTTTGTTCTGAGCAAACTCTTTGTTCTGGCCATCGAGGAAACACAGCAGAGTAGAAAAGTGCTCTTTTCTCAAAAGCAGAGTGTGTTTCTTGTGAGCAGAGCTAGCATTTGTTTCCTAGTCCTAAATGGAGGTGAGTCACATGCAGTTTGTGGTCCTAAGAGCAAGAGTTGTTTTCTGGTAAGAAGAGTCACTATTGCGCTCCCATTGCCAGAGAGTACAAATAGCACTCGCGTCTCTTCCCAGCAAGTACAGTGTATTAGACTGAAGATGAGCTACTGTTCTTGTCAGTGACCTAAGCAAAGTTGAATTAGATATGGCCCATGTGTGTAGGAAGCACAGTTCTTTTGTTCTGAGCAAGCTCACTGTTCGGACACCATAGGAAACACAGTAGAGTAGAAGAGTGCTCTTTTCTCAAAAGTAGAGTGTGTTTCTTGTAAGGCGAGCTAGCGTTTTTTTCCCAGTCCTAAATGGAGTTGAATCACATGCAGTTTCTGGTCCTACGAGCAAGAGTTGTTTTCTGATAAGAAGAGTCAATATTGCGCACCCATTGTCATACACAGGGCAAATAGCACTTGCGTCTGTTCCCAGCAAGTACAGTGTATTGGACTGAAGAGGTTCTACTGTTCTTGTCAGTTTCCTAAGCAGAGTTGAACCAGATATGTCCCGTGTGTGTAGGAAGCACAGGTCTTTTGTTCTGAGCAAGCTCACAGTGCGGACCCCGTAGGAAACACAATAGAGTAGAAGAGTGCCCTTTTCTCAAAAGCAGAGTGTGTTCCTTGTAAGGCGAGCTAGCATTTGTTTCCCAGTCCTAAATGGAGTTGAATCACATCCAGTTTCTGGTCCTATGAGCAAGAGTTGTTTTCTGGTAAGGAAAGTCACTATTGCGCTCCCATTCCCATACATAGTGCAAATAGCACTCGCGTCTGTTCCCAGCAAGTACAGTGTATTGGTCTGAAGAGGAGCTACTGTTCTTGTCATTTTCATAAGAGGAGTTGAACCAGATATATCCCATGTGTGTAGGAAGCACAGTTCTTTTTTTCTGAGAAAGCACACTATGCGGACATCATAGGAAACACAGTAGAGTAGATGAGTGCTCTATTCTCAAAATTTGATTGTTTTTCTTGAAAGTCGAGCTAGTGTTTGTTTCCCAGTCAGAAATGGAGTTGAGTCCCATGCAGTTTCTGGTACTACGAGCAAGAGTTGTTTTCTGGTAAGAAGAGTCACTATTGAACTCCCATTGCCATTCATAGTGCAAATAGCACTCGCGTCTGTTCCCAGCAAGTACAGTGTATTGGACTGAACAGGAGCTACTGTTCTTGTCAGTTTCCTAAGCAGAGTTGAACTAGATATGGCTCGTATGTGTAGGAAGAACAGTTCTTTTGTTCTGAGAAAGCACACTGTGCGGACACCATCGGAAACACAGTAGAGTAGATGAGAGCTCTTTTCTCAAAATTAGATTGTGTTTCTTGAAAGGCGAGCTAGTATTTGCTTCCCAGTCAGAAATGGAGTTGAATCCCATGCCGTTTCTGGTCCTACGAGCAAGAGATTTTTCTGGTAAGAAGAGTCACTATTGGGCTCCCATTGCCATACAAGTGCAAATAGCACTGGCGTCTGTTCCCAGCAAGTACAGTGTATTCGAATGAAGAGCAGCTACTGCTCTTGTCAGTTTTCTAAGCAGAGTTGAACTAGATACGGCCCGTGTGTGTAGGAAGCACAGTTCTTTTGTTCTGAGCAAGCTCACTGTGCGGAACACATAGGAAACACAGTAGAGTAGAAGAGTGCTCTTTTCTCAAAAGCAGAGTGTGTTTCTTGTAAGGCGAGCTAGCGTTTTTTTCCCAGTCCTAAATGGAGTTGAATCACATGCAGTTTCTGGTCCTACGAGCAAGAGTTGTTTTCTGGTAAGAAGAGTCAATATTGCACTCCCATTATCATACACAGGGCAAATAGCACTGGCGTCGGTTCCCAGCATGTACGGTGTATTGGACTGAAGAGAACCTACTGTTCTTGTCAGGTTCCTAAGCAGAATTGAACTAGTTATGGCCGTGTATGTAGGAAGCACAGTTCTTTTGTTCTGAGCAAGCTCTCTGTTCTGGCCCTATAGGAAACACAGTAGAGTAGAAGAGTGCTCTTTTCTCAAAAGCAGAGTGTGTTTCTTGTAAGGCGAGCTTGCGTTTGTTTCCAGTCCTAAATGGAGTTGAATCACATGCAGTTTTTGGTCCCACCAGCAAGAGTTGTTTTCTGGTAAGGAAAGTCACTATTGCGCTCCCTTTGCCATACACAGTGCAAACAGCAGTCGCGTCTGTTTCCAGCAAGTACAGTGTATTGGACTGAAGAGGAGCTACTGTTCTTGTCAGTTTCCTAAGCAGAGTTGAACTAGATATGGCCGTGTGTGTAGGAAGCACAGTTCTTTTGTTCTGAGCAAGCTCACTGTTCAGACCCCATTGGAAACACAATAGAGTAGAAGCGTGCTCTTTTCTCAAAAGCAGAGTGTGTTTCTTGTAAGGCAAGATAGCGTATGTTTCACAGTACTAAATGGAGTTGAATCCCATGCAGTTTGTGGTCCTATGAGCAAGAGTTGTATTCTGGTAAGAAGAGTCACTATTGTGCTCCCATTGTCATACACAGGGCAAACAGCACTGGCGTCTGTTCCCAGCAAGTACGGTGTATTGGACAGAAGAGCAGCTACTGTTCTTGTCAGTTTCCTAAGCAGAGTATAACTAGATATGCCCCGTGTGTGTAGGAAGCACAGTTCATTTGTTCTTAGCAAGCTCACTGTTCGGACCCCATAGCAAACACTGTAGAGTAGAAGAGTGCTCTTTTCTCAAAAGCAGAGTGCGTTTCTTGAAAGGCGAGCTAGTGTTTGTTTCCCAGTCAGAAATGTAATTGAATCCCGTGCAGTTTCTGGTCCTACGAGCAAGAGTTTTTTTCTGGTAAGAAGAGTCACTATTGAGCTCCCATTGCCATACACAGTGCAAATAGCACTGGCGTCTGTTCCCTGCATGTACAGAGTATTGGACTGAATAGGAGCTCCTGTTCTTGTCAGATTCCTAAGCAGAGTTGAACTAGATATGTCCCCTGTGTGTAGGAAGCACAGTTCTTTTGTTCTGAGCAAGTTCCACTGTTCTGGCCCTATAGGAAACACAGTAGAGTAGAAGAGTGCTGTTTTCTCAAAAGCAGAGTGTGTTTCTTGTAAGGCGAGCTAGCGTTTCTTTCCCAGTCCTAAATCGAGTGGAATCACATGCAGTTTCTTGTCCTACGAACAATAGTTGTTTTCTGATAAGAAGAGTCACTATTGCGCTCCCATTGTCATACACAGGGCAAATAGCACTGGCGTCTGTTCCCAGCATGTACAGTGTATTTTACTGAAGAGGTTCTACTGTTCTTGTCAGTTTCCTAAGTAGAATTGAACTAGATATGGCCCGTGTGTGTAGGAAGCACAGTTTTTGTGTTCTGAGCAAGCTCACTTTTCGGAACACATAGGAAACACTGTAGAGTAGAAGAGTGCTCTGTTCTCAAAAGCAGAGTGTGCTTCTTAGAAGTCGAGCTCGTGTTTGTTTCCCAGTCCTAAATGGAGTTGAGTCACATGCAGTTTTTTTTCCTACTAGCAACAGTTGTTTTCTGGTAAGACAAGTCACTATTGTGCTCCAATTGCCATACACAGTGCAAATAGCACTCGTGTCTGTTCCCCGCAAGTACAGTGTATTGGACTGAAGAGGAGCTACTGTTCTTGTCAGTTTCCTAAGCAGAGTTGAACTAGATATGGCCCGTGTGTGTAGGAAGCACAGTTCTTTTGTTCTGAGCAAGCTCACTGTTTGGACCTCATCGGAAACACAGCAGAGTAGAAGAGTGCTCTTTTCTCTAAAGCAGAGTGTGTTTTTTTTAAGGCGAGCTAGCGTTTCTTCCCAGTCCTAAATGGAGTTGAATCACATGCAGTTTCTGGTCCTACGAGCAAGAGTTGTTTTATGGTAAGAAGAATCACTATTGCGCTGCCATTGCCATACACAGGACAAATAGCACTCGTGTCTGTTCCCAGCAAGTACAGGGTATTGGACTGAAGAGGAGCTACTGTTCTTCTCAGTTTTCTAAGCAGAGTTGAACTAGATATAGCCCGTGTGTGTAGGAAGCACAGTTCTTTTGTTCTGAGCAAGCTCACTGTTTGGACCTCATAGGAAACACAGTAGAGTAGAAGAGTTGCTCTTTTCTCTAAAGCAGAGTGTGTTGCTTGTAAGGCGAGTTAGCATTTGTTTCCCAGTCCAAAATGGAGGTTGAATCACATGCAGTTTCTGGTCCTACGAGCAAGAGATGTTTTATGGTAAGAAGAGTCACTATTGCGCTGCCATTGCCATACACAGGACAAAGAGCACTGGCGTCTGTTCCCAGCAAGTACAGTGTATTGGATTGAAGAGGATCTACTGTTCTTGTCAGGTTCCTAAGCAGAATTGAACTAGATATGGCCGTGTGTGTAGGAAGCACAGTTCTTTTGTTCTGAGCAAGCTCACTGTTCGGACACCATAGGAAACACAGTAGAGTAGAAGAGTGCTCTTTTCTCAAAAGCAGAGTGTGTTTCTTGTGAGCAGAGCTAGCGTTTGTTTCCTAGTCCTAAATGGAGTTGAATCACATGCAGTTTCTGGTCCTACGAGCAAGAGTTGTTTTCTGGTAAGGAAAGTCACTATTGTGCTCCCATTACCCTATACAAGGCAAATAACACTCGAGTCTTTTCCCAGCAAGTACAGTGTATTGGAGTGAATAGGAGCTACTGTTCTTGTCAGTTTCCTAAGCAGAGTTGAACTAGATATGGTCCGTATGTGTAGGAAGCACAGTTCTTTTGTTCTGAGCAAGCTCACTGTTTGGATCTCATAGGAAACACAGTAGAGTAGAAGAGTGCTCTTTTCTCTAAAGCAGAGTGTGTTTCTTGTAAGGTGAGCTAGCGTTTGTGTCTCAGTCCTAAATGGAGTGGAATCACATGCAGTTTCTGTTCCTATGAGCAAGAGTTGTTTTATGGTAAGAATAGTCCACTATTGCGCTGCCATTGCCATACACAGGACAAATAGCACTGGCATCTGTTCCCAGCAAGTACAGTGTATTGGACTGAAGAGGATCTACTGTTCTTGTCAGGTTTCTAAGCAGAATTGAACTAGATATGGCCGTGTGCGTAGGAAGCACAGTTCTTTTGTTCTGAGCAAGCTCATGGTTCGGACCCCATAGGAAACACAGTAGAGTAGAAGAGTGCTCTTTTCTAAAAAGCAGAGAGTGTTTCTTGTAAGGCGAGCTAGCGTTTGTTTCCCAGTCCTAAATGGCGTTGAATCACATGCAGTTTGTGTTCCTAGGAGCAAGAGTTGTTTTCTGATAAGAAAAGTCACTACTGTGCTCTCATTGCCATACACAGTGCAAATAGCACTCGCGTCTGTTCCCAGCAAGTACAGTGTTTTGGACTGAAGAGGAGCTACTGTTCTTGTCAGTTTCCTAAGCAGAGTTGAACTAGTTATGGCCCGTGTGTAGGAAGCACAGTTCTTTTGTTCTGAGCAAGTTCACTGTTCTGGCCTTATAGGAAACACAGTAGAGTAGAAGATTGCTCTTTTCTCAAAAGCAGAGTGTGTTTCTTGTACAGCGAGTTAGCGTTTGTTTCCCAGTCCTAAATGGAGTTGAATCCCATGCAGTTTCTGGTCCTACGAGCAAGAGTTGTTTTCTGGTAAGAAGAGTCACTATTGCGCTCCCATTGTCATACACTGGGCAAATAGCACTGGCATCTGATCCCAGGAAGTACAGTGTATTGGACTGAAGAGGATCTACTGTTCTTGTCAGGTTCCTACGCAGAATTGAACTAGATATGGCCATGTGTGTAGAAAGCACAGTTCTTTTGTTCTGAGCAAGCTCACTGTTTGGACCCCATTGGAAACACAGTAGAGTAGAAGAGTGCTCTTTTCTCAAAAGCAGTGTGTGTTTATTGAAAGGCGAGCTAGTTTTTGTTTCCCAGTCAGAAATGGAATTGAATCCCGTGCAGTTTCTGGTCCTGCGAGCAAGAGATTTTTCTGGTAAGAAGAGTCACTATTGCACTCCCATTGCCAGAAAAAGTGCAAATAGCACTGGCATCTGTTCCATGCATGTACAGAATATTGGACTGAAGAGGAGCTACTGTTCTCGTCAGTTTCCTAAGCAGAGTTGAACTAGATATGGCCCCTGTGTGTAGGAAACACAGTTCTTTTGTTCTGAGCAAGTTCACTGTTCTGGCCCTATAGGAAACACAGTAGAGTAGAAGAGTGCTCTTTTCTCAAAAGCAGAGTGTGTTTCTTGTAAGGCAAGCTAGCGTTTCTTTCCCAGTCCTAAATGGAGTTGTGTCTCATGCAGTTTCTGGTCCTATGAGCAAGAGTTGTTTTCTGGTAAGAAGAGTCACTATTGCGCTCCCTTTGTCATACACAGGGCAAATAGCACTGGTGTCTGTTCCCAGCAAGTGCAGTGTATTTGACTGAAGAGCGTATACTATTCTCGTCAGTTTCCTAAGCAGAATTGAATTAGATACGGCCCGTGTGTGTAGGAAGCACAGTCCTTTTGTTCTGAGCAAGCTCTTTGTTCTGGCCATCGAGGAAACACAGCAGAGTAGAAAAGTGCTCTTTTCTCAAAAGCAGAGTGTGTTTCTTGTGAGCAGAGCTAGCGTTTGTTTCCCAGTCCTAAATGGAGGTGAGTCACATGCAGTTTGTGGTCCTAAGAGCAAGAGTTGTTTTCTGGTAAGAAGAGTCACTATTGCGCTCCCATTGCCATAGAGAGTACAAATAGCACTCGCGTCTCTTCCCAGCAAGTACAGTGTATTAGACTGAAGAGGAGCTACTGTTCTTGTCAGTGACCTAAGCAAAGTTGAATTAGATATGGCCCATGTGTGTAGGAAGCACAGTTCTTTTGTTCTGAGCAAGCTCACTGTTCGGACACCATAGGAAACACAGTAGAGTAGAAGAGTGCTCTTTTCTCAAAAGTAGAGTGTGTTTCTTGTAAGGCGAGCTAGCGTTTTTTTCCCAGTCCTAAATGGAGTTGAATCACATGCAGTTTCTGGTCCTACGAGCAAGAGTTGTTTTCTGATAAGAAGAGTCAATATTGCGCACCCATTGTCATACACAGGGCAAATAGCACTTGCGTCTGTTCCCAGCAAGTACAGTGTATTGGACTGAAGAGGTTCTACTGTTCTTGTCAGTTTCCTAAGCAGAGTTGAACCAGATATGTCCCGTGTGTGTAGGAAGCACAGGTCTTTTGTTCTGAGCAAGCTCACAGTGCGGACCCCGTAGGAAACACAATAGAGTAGAAGAGTGCCCTTTTCTCAAAAGCAGAGTGTGTTCCTTGTAAGGCGAGCTAGCATTTGTTTCCCAGTCCTAAATGGAGTTGAATCACATCCAGTTTCTGGTCCTATGAGCAAGAGTTGTTTTCTGGTAAGCAAAGTCACTATTGTGCTCCCTTTCCCATACATAGTGCAAATAGCAATCGCGTCTGTTCCCAGCAAGTACAGTGTATTGGACTGAAGAGGAGCTACTGGTTCTTGTCATTTTCATAAGAGGAGTTGAACCAGATATATCCCATGTGTGTAGGAAGCACAGTTCTTTTTTTCTGAGAAAGCACACTATGCGGACATCATAGGAAACACAGTAGAGTAGATGAGTGCTCTATTCTCAAAATTTGATTGTTTTTCTTGAAAGTCGAGCTAGTGTTTGTTTCCCAGTCAGAAATGGAGTTGAGTCCCATGCAGTTTCTGGTACTACGAGCAAGAGTTGTTTTCTGGTAAGAAGAGTCACTATTGCACTCCCATTGCCATTCATAGTGCAAATAGCACTCGCGTCTGTTCCCAGCAAGTACAGTGTATTGGACTGAACAGGAGCTACTGTTCTTGTCAGTTTCCTAAGCAGAGTTGAACTAGATATGGCTCGTATGTGTAGGAAGAACAGTTCTTTTGTTCTGAGAAAGCACACTGTGCGGACACCCATCGGAAACACAGTAGAGTAGATGAGAGCTCTTTTCTCAAAATTAGATTGTGTTTCTTGAAAGGCGAGCTAGTATTTGCTTCCCAGTCAGAAATGGAGTTGAATCCCATGCCGTTTCTGGTCCTACGAGCAAGAGATTTTTCTGGTAAGAAGAGTCACTATTGGGCTCCCATTGCCATACAAGTGCAAATAGCACTGGCGTCTGTTCCCAGCAAGTACAGTGTATTCGAATGAAGAGCAGCTACTGCTCTTGTCAGTTTTCTAAGCAGAGTTGAACTAGATACGGCCCGTGTGTGTAGGAAGCACAGTTCTTTTGTTCTGAGCAAGCTCACTGTGCGGAACACATAGGAAACACAGTAGAGTAGAAGAGTGCTCTTTTCTCAAAAGCAGAGTGTGTTTCTTGTAAGGCGAGCTAGCGTTTTTTTCCCAGTCCTAAATGGAGTTGAATCACATGCAGTTTCTGGTCCTACGAGCAAGAGTTGTTTTCTGGTAAGAAGAGTCACTATTGCGCTCCCATTGTCATACACAGGGCAAATAGCACTGGCGTCGGTTCCCAGCATGTACGGTGTATTGGACTGAAGAGAACCTACTGTTCTTGTCAGGTTCCTAAGCAGAATTGAACTAGTTATGGCCGTGTATGTAGGAAGCACAGTTCTTTTGTTCTGAGCAAGCTCTCTGTTCTGGCCCTATAGGAAACACAGTAGAGTAGAAGCGGGCTCTTTTCTCAAAAGCAGAGTGTGTTTCTTGTAAGGCGAGCTTGCGTTTGTTTCCAGTCCTAAATGGAGTTGAATCACATGCAGTTTCTGGTCCTACGAGCAAGAGTTGTTTTATGGTAAGAAGAATCACTATTGCGCTGCCATTGCCATACACAGGACAAATAGCACTCGTGTCTGTTCCCAGCAAGTACAGGGTATTGGACTGAAGAGGAGCTACTGTTCTTCTCAGTTTCCTAAGCAGAGTTGAACTAGATATAGCCCGTGTGTGTAGGAAGCACAGTTCTTTTGTTCTGAGCAAGCTCACTGTTTGGACCTCATAGGAAACACAGTAGAGTAGAAGAGTGCTCTTTTCTCTAAAGCAGAGTGTGTTGCTTGTAAGGCGAGTTAGCATTTGTTTCCCAGTCCAAAATGGAGTTGAATCACATGCAGTTTCTGGTCCTATGAGCAAGAGATGTTTTATGGTAAGAAGAGTCACTATTTCGCTGCCATTGCCATACACAGGACAAATAGCACTGGCGTCTGTTCCCAGCAAGTACAGTGTATTGGATTGAAGAGGATCTACTGTTCTTGTCAGGTTCCTAAGCAGAATTGAACTAGATATGGCCGTGTGTGTAGGAAGCACAGTTCTTTTGTTCTGAGCAAGCTCACTGTTCGGACACCATAGGAAACACAGTAGAGTAGAAGAGTGCTCTTTTCTCAAAAGCAGAGTGTGTTTTTGTAAGGCGAGCTAGCGTTTGTTTCCTAGTCCTAAATGGAGTTGAATCACATGCAGTTTCTGGTCCTACGAACAAGAGTTGTTTTCTGGTAAGGAAAGTCACTATTGCGCTCCCATTGCCCTACACAAGGCAAATGGCACTCGAGTCTTTTCCCAGCAAGTACAGTGTATTGGACTGAATAGGAGCTACTGTTCTTGTCAGTTTCATAAGCAGAGTTGAACTAGATATGGCCCCTGTGTGTAGTAAGTACAGTTCTTTTGTTCTCAGCAAGCTCACTGTTCAGACCCCATAGGAAACACAGTAGAGGATAAGAGTGCTCTTTTCTCAAAAGCAGAGTGTGTTTCTTGTAAGGCGAGCTAGCGTTTGTTTCCCAGTCCTAAATGGAGTTGAGTCACATGCAGTTTCTGGTCCTACGAACAAGAGTTGTTTTCTGGTAAGGAAAGTCACTATTGCGCTCCCATTGCCATACACAGTGCAAATAGCACTCGCGTCTGTTCCCAGCAAGTACAGTCTATCGGACTGAAGAGGAGCTACTGTTCTTGTCAGTTTCCTAAGCAGAGTTGAACTAGATATGGCCCGTGTGTAGGAAGCACAGTTCTTTTGTTCTGAGCAAGCTCACTGTTCTGGCCCTATAGGAAACACAGTAGAGTAGAAGAGTGCTCTTTTCTCTAAAGCAGAGTGTGTTTTTGTAAGGCGAGCTAGCATTTGTTTCCCAGTCCTAAATGGAGTGGAATCACATGCAGTTTCTGGTCCTACGAGCAAGAGTTGTTTTCTGGAAAGGAAAGTCACTATTGCGCTCCCCTTGCCATACATAGTGCAAATAGCTCTCGCGTCTGTTCCCAGCAAGTACAGTGTATCGGACTGAATAGGAGCTACTGTTCTTGTCAGTTTCCTAAGCAGAATTGAACTAGATATAGCCGTGTGTGTAGGAAGCACAGTTCTTTTGTTCTGAGCAAGCTCACTGTTCGGACCCCATAGCAAACAAAGTAGAGTAGAAGAGTGCTCTTTTCCCAAAAGCAGAGTGTGTTTCTTGTAAGGTGAGCTAGCGTTTGTTTCCCAGTCCTAAATGGAGTTGAATCCCATGCAGTTTCTGGTCCTACGAGCAATACTTGTTTTCTGGTAAGAAGAATCACTATTGTGCTCTCAATGTCATACACAGTGCAAATAGCATTGGCGTCGGTTCCCAACATGTACAGTGTATTGGACTGAAGAGAATCTACTGTTTTTGTCAGGTTCCTAAGCAGAATTGAACTAGATATGGTCGTGTGTGTAGGAAGCACAGTTCTTTTGTTCTGAGCAATTACACTGTTCTGGCCCTATAGGAAACACAGTAGAGTAGAAGAGTGCTCTTTTCTCAAAAGCATAGTGTGTTTCTTGTAAGGCGAGCTAGCGTTTCTTTCCCAGTCCTAAATGGAGTTGAATCACATGCAGTTTCAGGTCGTACGAACAAGAGTTGTTTTCTGGTAAGGAAAGTCACATTGCGCTCCCATTGCCATACACTGTGCAAATAGCACGTGCGTCTGTTCCCAGCAAGTACAGTGTATTGGACTGAAAAGGATCTACTGTTCTTGTCAGGTTCCTAAGCAGACTTGAAGTAGATACGGCCGTGTGTGTAGGAGCACAATTTTTTTGTTCTGAGCAAGCTCACTGTTCGGACCCCATAGGAAACACAGTAGAGTAGAAGAGTGCCCTTTTCTCAAAAGCAGAGTGTGTTCCTTGTAAGGCGAGCTAGCATTTGTTTCCCAGTCCTAAATGGAGTTGAATCACATCCAGTTTCTGGTCCTATGAGCAAGAGTTGTTTTCTGGTAAGGAAAGTCACTATTGCGCTCCCATTCCCATACATAGTGCAAATAGCACTCGCGTCTGTTCCCAGCAAGTACAGTGTATTGGACTGAAGAGGAGCTACTGTTCTTGTCATTTTCATAAGAGGAGTTGAACCAGATATATCCCATGTGTGTAGGAAGCACAGTTCTTTTTTTCTGAGAAAGTACACTATGCACATCATAGGAAACACAGTAGAGTAGATGAGTGCTCTACTCTCAAAATTTGATTGTTTTTCTTGAAAGTCGAGCTAGTGTTTGTTTCCCAGTCAGAAATGGAGTTGAGTCCCATGCAGTTTCTGGTACTACGAGCAAGAGTTGTTTTCTGGTAAGAAGAGTCACTATTGCACTCCCATTGCCATTCATAGTGCAAATAGCACTCGCGTCTGTTCCCAGCAAGTACAGTGTATTGGACTGAACAGGAGCTACTGTTCTTGTCAGTTTCCTAAGCAGAGTTGAACTAGATATGGCTCGTATGTGTAGGAAGAACAGTTCTTTTGTTCTGAGAAAGCATACTGTGCGGGCACCATCGGAAACACAGTAGAGTAGATGAGAGCTCTTTTCTCAAAATTAGATTGTGTTTCTTGAAATGCGAGCTAGTATTTGCTTCCCAGTCAGAAATGGAGTTGAATCCCATGCCGTTTCTGGTCCTACGAGCAAGAGTTTTTTTCTGGTAAGAAGAGTCACTATTGGGCTCCCATTGCCATAGAAGTGCAAATAGCACTGGCGTCTGTTCCCAGCAAGTACAGTGTATTCGAATGAAGAGCAGCTACTGTTCTTGTCAGTTTTCTAAGCAGAGTTGAACTATATACGGCCCGTGTGTGTAGGAAGCACAGTTCTTTTGTTCTTAGCAAGCTCACTGTGCGGAACACATAGGAAACACAGTAGAGTAGAAGAGTGCTCTTTTCTCAAAAGCAGTGTGTGTTTCTTGTAAGGCGAGCTAGCGTTTTTTTTCCAGTCCTAAATGGAGTTGAATCACATGCAGTTTCTGGTCCTACGAGCAAGAGTTGTTTTCTGGTAAGAAGAGTCAATATTGCGCTCCCATTGTCATACACAGGGCAAATAGCACTGGCGTCGGTTCCCAGCATGTACGGTGTATTGGACTGAAGAGAATCTACTGTTCTTGTCAGGTTCCTAAGCAGAATTGAACTAGTTATGGCCGTGTATGTAGGAAGCACAGTTCTTTTGTTCTGAGCAAGCTCTCTGTTCTGGCCCTATAGGAAACACAGTAGAGTAGAAGAGTGCTCTTTTCTCAAAAGCAGAGTGTGTTTCTTGTAAGGCGAGCTAGCGTTTTTTTCCAGTCCTAAATGGAGTTGAATCACATGCAGTTTTTGGTCCTACCAGCAAGAGTTGTTTTCTCTTAAGGAAAGTCACTATTGTGCTCCCTTTGCCATACACAGTGCAAATAGCAGTCGCGTCTGTTTCCAGCAAGTACAGTGTATTGGACTGAAGAGGAGCTACTGTTCTTGTCAGTTTCCTAAGCAGAGTTGAACTAGATATGGCCGTGTGTGAAGGAAGCACAGTTCTTTTGTTCTGAGCAAGCTCACTGTTCAGACCCCATTGGAAACACAATAGAGTAGAAGCGTGCTCTTTTCTCAAAAGCAGAGTGTGTTTCTTGTAAGGCAAGATAGCGTATGTTTCACAGTACTAAATGGAGTTGAATCCCATGCAGTTTGTGGTCCTACGAGCAAGAGTTGTTTTCTGGTAAGAAGAGTCACTATTGTGCTCCCATTGTCATACACAGGGCAAATAGCACTGGCGTCTGTTCCCAGCATGTACAGTGTATTGGACTGAAGAGGATCTACTGTTCTTGTCAGTTTACTAAGCAGAATTGAACTAGATATGGCCGTGTGTGTAGGAAGCACAGTTCTCTTGTTCTGAACAAGCTCACTGTTCTGGCCCTATAGGATACACAGAAGAGTAGAAGAGTGCTCTTTTCTCAAAAGCAGAGTGTGTTTCTTGTAAGGCGAGCTAGCATTTGTTTCCCAGTCCTAAATGGAGTTGAATCACATGCAGTTTCTGGTCATATGAGCAAGAGTTGTTTTTTGGTAAGGAAAGTCACTGTTGTACTCCCATTGCCATATATAGTGCAAATAGCACTCGTGTCTGTTCCCAGCAAGTACAGTGTATTGGACTGAAGAGAAGCTACTGTTCTTGTCATTTTCCTAAGAGGAGTTGAACCAGATATGGCCCATGTGTGTAGGAAGCACACTTCTTTTGTTCTGAGAAAGCTCACTGTGCGGACATCATAGGAAACACAGTAGAGTAGATTAGTGCTCTCTTCTCAAAATTTGATTGTGTTTCTGGAAAGGCGAGCTAGTGTTGTTTCCCAGTCAGAAATGGAGTTGAATCACATGCAGTTTGTGGTCCTACGAGCAAGAGTTGTTTTCTGGTAAGAAGAGTCACTATTGTGCTCCCATTGCCATACACAGTGCAAATAGCACTGGCGTCTGTTCCCAGCAAGTACAGTGTATTGGACTGAAGAGCAGCTACTGTTCTTGTAAGTTTCCTAAGCAGAGTTGAACTAGATATGGCCCGAGTGTGTAGGAAGCACAGTTCTTTTGTTCTGAGCAAGCTCACTGTTCGGACCCCATAGGAAAAACAGTAGAGTAGAAGCGTGCTCTTTTCTCAAAAGCAGAGTGTGTTTCTTGTAAGGCGAGATAGCGTTTGTTACCCAGTACTAAATGGAGTTGAATCCCATGCAGTTTGTGGTCCTACGAGCAAGAGTTGTTTTCTGGTAAGAAGAGTCACTATTGCGCTCCCATTGTCATACACAGGACAAATAGCACTGGCATCTGTTCCCAGCATGTACAGTGTATTGGACTGAAGAGGATCTACTGTTCTTTTCAGTTTTCTAAGCAAAATTGAACTAGATATGGCCGTGTGTGTAGGAAGCACAGTTCTCTTGTTCTGTTCAAGCTCACTGTTCTGGCCCTATAGGAAACACTGTAGAGTAGAAGAGTGCTCTTTTCTCAAAAGCAGAGTGTGTTTCTTGTAAGGCGAGCTAGCGTTTGTTTCCCAGTCCTAAATGGAGTTGAATCACATCGAATTTCTGGTCCTATGAGCAAGAGTTGTTTTCTGGTAAGGAAAGTCACTATTCGCTCCCATTGCCATACATAGTGCAAATAGCACTCGCGTCTGTTCCCAGCAAGTACAGTGTATTGGACTGAAGAGGAGCTACTCTTCTTGTCATTTTCCTAAAAGGAGTTGAACTAGATATGGCTCGTGTGTGTAGGAAGCACAGTTCTTTTGTTCTGAGAAAGCACACTGTGCGGACACCATAGGAAACACAGTAGAGTAGATGAGTGCTCTTTTCTCAAAATTAAATTGTGTTTCTTTAAAGGCGAGCTAGTATTTGCTTCCCAGTCAAAAATGGAGTTGAATCCCATGCCGTTTCTGGTCCTACGAGCAAGAGTTTTTTTCTGGTAAGAAGAGTCACTATTGCGCTCCCATTGTCATACACAGTGCAAATAGCACTGGCGTCTGTTCCCAGCAAGTACGGTGTATTGGACAGAAGAGCAGCTACTGTTCTTGTCAGTTTCCTAAGCAGAGTATAACTAGATATGGCCCGTGTGTGTAGGAAGCACAGTTCATTTGTTCTTAGCAAGCTCACTGTTCGGACCCCATAGGAAACACTGTAGAGTAGAAGAGTGCTCTTTTCTCAAAAGCAGAGTGCGTTTCTTGAAAGGCGAGCTAGTGTTTTTTTCCCAGTCAGAAATGGAATTGAATCCCGTGCAGTTTCTGGTCCTACGAGCAAGAGGTTTTTTCTGGTAAGAAGAGTCACTATTGAGCTCCCATTGCCATACACAGTGCAAATAGCACTGGCGTCTGTTCCCTGCATGTACAGAGTATTGGACTGAATAGGAGCTCCTGTTCTTGTCAGATTCCTAAGCAGAGTTGAACTAGATATGTCCCCTGTGTGTAGAAAGCACAGTTCTTTTGTTCTGAGCAAGTTCACTGTTCTGGCCCTATAGGAAACACAGTAGAGTAGAAGAGTGCTCTTTTCTCAAAAGCAGAGTGTGTTTCTTGTAAGACGAGCTAGCATTTCTTTCCCAGTCCTAAATCGAGTGGAATCACATGCAGTTTCTTGTCCTACGAACAAGAGTTGTTTTCTGGTAAGAAGAGTCACTATTGCGCTCCCATTGTCATACACAGGGCAAATAGCACTGGCGTCTGTTCCCAGCATGTACAGTGTATTTTATTGAAGAGGTTCTACTGTTCTTGTCAGTTTCCTAAGTAGAATTGAACTAGATATGGCCCGTGTGTGTAGGAAGCACAGTTTTTGTGTTCTGAGCAAGCTCACTGTTTGGAACACATAGGAAACACAGTAGAGTAGAAGAGTGCTCTTTTCTCAAAAGCAGAGTGTGCTTCTTAGAAGTCGAGCTAGTGTTTGTTTCCCAGTCCTAAATGGAGTTGAGTCACATGCAGTTTTTTGTCCTACGAGCAACAGTTGTTTTCTGGTAAGACAAGTCACTATTGTGATCCAATTGCCATACACAGTGCAAATAGCACTCGTGTCTGTTCCCCGCAAGTACAGTGTATTGGACTGAAGAGGAGCTACTGTTCTTGTCAGTTTCCTAAGCAGAGTTGAACTAGATATGGCCCGTGTGTGTAGGAAGCACAGTTCTTTTGTTCTGAGCAAGCTCACTGTTTGGACCTCATAGGAAACACAGCAGAGTAGAAGAGTGCTCTTTTCTCTAAAGCAGAGTTTGTTTCTTTTAAGGAAAGCTAGCGTTTCTTTCCCAGTCCTAAATGGAGTTGAATCACATGCAGTTTCTGGTCCTACGAGCAAGAGTTGTTTTATGGTAAGAAGAATCACTATTGCGCTGCCATTGCCATACACAGGACAAATAGCACTCGTGTCTGTTCCCAGCAAGTACAGGGTATTGGACTGAAGAGGAGCTACTGTTCTGCTCAGTTTCCTAAGCAGAGTTGAACTAGATATAGCCCGTGTGTGTAGGAAGCACAGTTCTTTTGTTCTGAGCAAGCTCACTGTTTGGACCTCATAGGAAACACAGTAGAGTAGAAGAGTGCTCTTTTCTCTAAAGCAGAGTGTGTTGCTTGTAAGGCGAGTTAGCATTTGTTTCCCAGTCCAAAATGGAGTTGAATCACATGCAGTTTCTGGTCCTATGAGCAAGAGATGTTTTATGGTAAGAAGAGTCACTATTGCGCTGCCATTGCCATACACAGGACAAATAGCACTGGCGTCTGTTCCCAGCAAGTACAGTGTATTGGATTGAAGAGGATCTACTGTTCTTGTCAGGTTCCTAAGCAGAATTGAACTAGATATGGCCGTGTGTGTAGGAAGCACAGTTCTTTTGTTCTGAGCAAGCTCACTGTTCGGACACCATAGGAAACACAGTAGAGTAGAAGAGTGCTCTTTTCTCAAAAGCAGAGTGTGTTTTTGTAAGGCGAGCTAGCGTTTGTTTCCTAGTCCTAAATGGAGTTGAATCACATGCAATTTCTGGTCTTACGAACAAGAGTTGTTTTCTGGTAAGGAAAGTAACTATTGCGCTCCCATTGCCCTACACAAGGCAAATAGCACTCGAGTCTTTTCCCAGCAAGTACAGTGTATTGGACTGAATAGGAGCTACTGTTCTTGTCAGTTTCCTAAGCAGAGTTGAACTAGATATGGTCCGTGTGTGTAGCAAGCACAGTTCTTTTGTTCTGAGCAAGCTCACTGTTTGGACCCCATAGGAAACACAGTAGAGTAGAAGAGTGCTCTTTTCTCTAAAGCAGAGTGTTTTTCTTGTAAGGCGAGCTACCGTTTGTTTCCCAGTCCTAAATGGAGTGGAATCACATGCAGTTTCTGGTCCTACGAGCAAGAGTTGTTTTCTGGTAAGGAAAGTCACTATTGCGCTCCCATTGACATACATAGTGCAAATAGCCCTCCCGTCTGTTCCCAGCAAGTACAGTGTATTGGACTGAAGAGGAGCTACTGTTTTTCTCAGTTTCCTAAGCAGAGTTGAACTAGATATGGCCCGTGTGTGTAGGCAGCACAGTTCATTTTGTTCTGAGCAAGCTCACTGTTCTGGCCCTATAGGAAACACAGTAGAGTAGAAGAGTGCTCTTTTCTCAAAAGCAGAGTGTGTTTCTTGTAAAGCGAGCTAGTGTTTGTTTCCGAGTCCTAAATGGAGTTGAATCACATGCAGTCTCTGGTCCTACGAGCAAGAGTTGTTTTCTGGTAAGAAGAGTCACTATTGCGCTGCCTATGCCATACACAGGACAAATAGCACTGGCGTCTGTTCCCAGCAAGTACAGTGTATTGGACTGAAGAGGATCTACTGTTCTTGTCAGGTTCCTAAGCAGACTTGAACTAGATATGGCCATGTGTGTAGGACGCACAGTTTTTTTGTTCTGAGCAAGCTCACTTTTCGGGACACATAGGAAACACAGTAGAGTAGAAGAGTGCTCTTTTCTCAAAAGCAGAGTATGTTTCTTGGAAGTCGAGCTAGCGTTTGATTCCCAGTCCTAAATGGAGTTGAGTCACATGCAGTTTTTTGTCCTACGAGGAAGAGTTTTTTCTGGTAAGACAAGTCACTATAAGGCTCCAATTGCCATACACAGTGCAAATAGCACTCGAGTATGTTCCCCGCAAGTACAGTGTATTGGACTGAAGAGGAGCTACTGTTCTTGTCAGTTTCCTAAGCAGAGTTGAACTAGATATGGCCCGTGTGTGTAAGAAGCACAGTTCTTTTGTTCTTAGCAAGCTCACTATTCGGACCCCATAGGAAGCACAGTAGAGTAGAAGAGTGCTCTTTTCTCAAAAGCAGAGTGTGTTTCATGTAAGGCGAGCTAGTATTTGTTTCCCAATCCTAAATGGATTTGAATCACATGCAGTTACTGGTCCTACGAGCAAGAGTTGTTTTCTGGTAAGGAAAGTCACTATTGCGCTCCCATTGCCATACACAGTGCAAATAGCATCGCGTCTGTTCCCAGCAAGTACAGTGTATTGGACTGAAGAGGAGCTACTGTTTTTCTCAGTTTCCTAAGCAGAATTGAACTTGTTATGGCCCTGTGTAGGAAGCACAGTTCTTTTTTTCTGAGCAAGGTCACTGTTCTGGCTCTATAGGAAATACAGTAGAGTAGAAGAGTGCTCTTTTCTCTAAAGCAGAGTGTGTTTCTTATAAGGCGAGCTAGCGTTTGTTTCCCAGTCCTAAATGGAGTTGAATCACATGCAGTTTCTAGTACTATGAGCAAGAGTTGTTTTATGGTAAGAAGAGTCATTATTGCTCTGCCATTGCCATACACAGGACAAATAGCACTGGCATCTGTTCCCAGCAAGTACAGTGTAATGGACTGAAGAGGATCTACTGTTCTTGTCAGGTTCCTAAGCAGACTTGAACTAGATATGGCCGTGTGTGTAGGAAGCACAGTTTTTTTGTTCTGAGCAAGCTCACTGTTCGGAACACATAGGAAACACAGTAGAGTAGAAGAGTGCTCTTTTCTCAAAAGCAGAGTGTGTTTCTTGGAAGTCGAGCTAGCGTTTGTTTCCCAGTCCTAAATGGAGTTGAGTCACATGCAGTTTTTTGTCCTACGAGCAAGAGTTGTTTTCTGGTAAGAAAAGTCACTATTGTGCTCCAATTGCCATACACAGTGCAAATAGCACTCACGTCTGTTCCCCACAAGTACAGTGTATTGGACTGAAGAGGAGCTAGTGTTCTTGTCAGTTTCCTAAGCAGAGTTGAACTAGATATGGCCCGTGTGTAGGAAGCACAGTTGTTTTGTTCTGAGCAAGCTCACTGTTCGGACACCATAGAAAACACAGTAGAGTAGAAGAGTGCTCTTTTCTCAAAAGCAGAGTGTGTTTCATGTAAGGCGAGCTAGCATTTGTTTCCCAGTCCTAATGGAGTTGAATCACATGCAGTTTCTGGTCCTATGAGCAAGAGTTGTTTTCTGGTAAGGAAAGTCACTATTGCGCTCCCATTGCCATACACAGTGCAAATAGCACTCGCGTCTGTTCCCAGCAAGTACAGTCTATCGGACTGAAGAGGAGCTACTGTGATTGTCAGTTTCCTAAGCAGAGTTGAACTAGTTATGGCCCGTGTGTAGGAAGCACAGTTCTTTTGTTCTGAGCAAGCTCACTATTCTGGCCCTATAGGAAACACAGTAGAGTAGAAGAGTGCTCTTTTCTCTAAAGCAGAGTGTGTTTTTGTAAGGCGAGCTAGCATTTGTTTCCCAGTCCTAAATGGAGTGGAATCACATGCAGTTTCTGGTCCTACGAGCAAGAGTTGTTTTCTGGTAAGGAAAGTCACTATTGCGCTCCCCATGCCATACGTAGTGCAAATAGATCTCGCGTCTGTTCCCAGCAAGTACAGTGTATCGTACTGAAGGGGAGCTACTGTTCTTGTCAGTTTCCTAAGCAGAGTTGAACTAGATATGGCCCCTGTGTGTAGTAAGTACAGTTCTTTTGTTCTGAGCAAGCTCACTGTTCAGACCCCATAGGAAACACAGTAGAGGATAAGAGTGCTCTTTTCTCAAAAACAGAGTGTGTTTCTTGTAAGGCGAGCTAGCGTTTGTTTCCCAGTCCTAAATGGAGTTGAGTCACATGCAGTTTCTGGTCCTAAGAACAAGAGTTGTTTTCTGGAAAGGAAAGTCACTGTTGCGCGCCATTGCCTTACACAAGGCAAATAGCACTCGCGTCTTTTCCCAGCAAGTACAGTGTATTGGACTGAATAGGAGTTACTGTTCTTGTCAGTTTCCTAAGTAGAGTTGAACTAGATATGGCCCGTGTGTGTAGGAAGCACAGTTCTTTTGTTCTCAGCAAGCTCACTGTTCTGGCCCTATAGGAAACACAGTAGAGTAGAAGAGTGCTCTTTTCTCTAAAGCAGGGTGTGTTTCTGTAAGGTGAGCTAGCTTTTGTTTCCCAGTCCTAAATGGAGTTGAATCACATGCAGTTTCTGGTCCTACGATCAAGAGTTGTTTTATGGTAAGAAGAGTCACTATTGTGCTGCCATTGCCATACACAGGACAAATAGCACTGGCGTCTGTTCCCAGCACGTACAGTGTATTGGACTGAAGAGGATCTACTGTTCTTGTCAGGTTCCTAAGCAGAATTGAACTAGATATGTCCATGTGTGTAGGAAGCACAGTTCTTTTGTTCTGAGCAAGCTCACCATTCGGACACCATAGGAAACACAGTAGAGTAGAAGAGTGCTCTTTTCTCAAAAGCAGAGTGTGTTTTTGTAAGGCGAGCTAGCGTTTGTTTCCTAGTCCTAAATGGAGTTGAATCACATGCAGTTTCTTGTCCTACGAGCAAGAGTTGTTTTCTGGTAAGGAAAGTCACTATTGTGCTCCCATTACCCTATACAAGGCAAATAGCACTCGAGTCTTTTCCCAGCAAGTACAGTGTATTGGAGTGAATAGGAGCTACTGTTCTTGTCAGTTTCCTAAGCAGAGTTGAACTAGATATGGTCCGTATGTGTAGGAAGCACAGTTCTTTTGTTCTGAGCAAGCTCACTGTTTGGATCTCATAGGAAACACAGTAGAGTAAAAGAGTGCTCTTTTCTCTAAAGCAGAGTGTGTTTTTGTAAGGCGAGCTAGCATTTGTTTCCCAGTCTAAATGGAGTGGAATCACATGCAGTTTCTGGTCCTACGAGCAAGAGTTGTTTTCTGGTAAGGAAAGTCACTATTGCGCTCCCATTGCCATACACAGTGCAAATAGCCCTCCCGTCTGTTCCCAGCAAGTACAGTGTATTGGACTGAAGAGGAGCTACTGTTCTTCTCAGTTTCCTAAGCAGAGTTGAACTAGATATGGTCCGTGAGTGTAGAAAGCACAGTTCTTTTTTTCTGAGCAAGCTCACTGTTCTGGCCCTATAGGAAACACAGTAGAGTAGAAGAGTGCTCTTTTCTCAAAAGCAGAGTGTGTTTCTTGTAAAGCGAGCTAGAGTTTGTTTCCCAGTCCTAAATGGAGATGAATCACATGCAGTTTCTGATCCTACGAGCAAGAGTTGTTTTCTGGTAAGAAGAGTCACTATTGCGCTGCCATTGACATACACAGAACAAATAGCACTCGCATCTGTTCCCAGCAATTACAGTGTATTGGACTGAAGAGGATCTACTGTTCTTGTCAGGTTCCTAAGCAGACTTGAACTAGATATGGCCGTGTGTGTAGGAAGTACAGTTCTTTTGTTCTGAGCAAGCTCACTGTTCTGGCCCTATAGGAAACACAGTAGAGTAGAAGAGTGCCCTTTTCTCAAAAGCAGAGTGTGTTTCTTGGAAGTCGAGCTAGCATTTCTTTCCCAGTCCTAATTGGAGTTGAGTCACATGCAGTTTTTTGTCCTACGAGCAAGAGTTGTTTTCTGGTAAGACAAGTCACTATTGTGCTCCCATTGCCATACACAGTGCAAATAGCACTCGCGTCTGTTCCCCGCAAGTACAGTGTATTGGACTGAAGAGGAGCTACTGTTCTTGTCAGTTTCCTAAGCAGAGTTGAACTAGATATGGCCCGTGTGTGTAGGAAGCACAGTTCTTTTGTTCTGAGCAAGCTCACTGTTCGGACCCCTTAGGAAACACAGTAGAGTAGAAGAGTGCTCTTTTCTCAAAAGCAGAGTGTGTTTCATGTAAGGCGAGCTAGCATTTGTTTCCCAGTCCTAAAAGGAGTTGAATCACATGAAGTTTCGGGTCTTACGAGCAAGAGTTGTTTTCTGGTAAGGAAAGTCACTATTGCGCTCCCATTGCCATACACAGTGCAAATAGCACTCGCTTCTGTTCCCAGTAAGCACAGTGTATCGGACTGAAGAGGAGCTACTCTTCTTGTCAGTTTCCTAAGCAGAGTTGAACTAGATATGGCCCGTGTGTAGGAAGCACAGTTCTTTTGTTCTGAGCAAGCTCACTGTTCTGGCCCTATAGGAAACACAGTAGAGTAGAAGAGTGCTCTTTTCTCTAAAGCAGAGTGTGTTTCTTGTAAGGTGAGCTAGCTTTTGTTTCCCAGTCCTAAATGGAGTTGAATCACATGCAGTTTCTGGTCCTACGAGCAAGAGTTGTTTTCTGGTAAGAAGAGTCACTATTGCGCTGCCATTGCCATACACAGGACAAACAGCACTGGCGTCTGTTCCCAGCAATTACAGTGTATTGGACTGAAGAGGATCTACTGTTCTTGTCAGGTTCCTAAGCAGAATTGAACTAGATATGGCCGTGTGTGTAGGAAGCACAGTTCTTTTGTTCTGAGCAAGCTCACTGTTCTGGCCCTATAGGAAACACAGTAGAGTAGAAGAGTACTCTTTTCTCAAAAGCAGAGTGTGTTTTTGTAAGGCGAGCTAGCGTTTGTTTCCTAGTCCTAAATGGAGTTGAATCACATGCAGTTTCTGGTCCTATGAACAAGAGTTGTTTTCTGGTAAGGAAAGTCACTATTGCGCTCCCATTGCCCTTTACAAGGCAAATAGCACTCGCGTCTTTTCCCAGCAAGTACAGTGTATTGGACTGAATAAGAGCTACTGTTCTTGTCAGTTTACTAAGCAGAATGGAACTAGATATGGTCCGTGCGTGTAGGAAGCACAGTTCTTTTGTTCTGAGCAAGCTCACTGTTTGGACCCCATAGGAAACACAGTAGAGTAGAAGAGTGCTCTTTTCTCAAAATCAGAGTGTGTTTCTTGTAAGGCGAGCTAGCATTTGTTTCCCAGTCCTAAATGGAGTTGATCATATGCAGTTTCTGGTCCTACAATCAAGAGTTGTTTTCTGGTAAGGAAAGTCACTATTGCGCTCCCATTGCCATACACAGTGCAAATAGCACTCGCGTCTGTTCCCAGCAAGTACAGTGTATCGGACTTTAGAGGAGCTACTGTTCTTGTCAGTTTCCTAAGCAGAGTTGAACTAGATATGGCCTGCGTGTGTAGGAAGCACAGTTCTTTTGTTCTGAGCAAGCTCACTGTTTTGACCCCATAGGAAACACAGTAGAGTAGAAGAGTGCTCTTTTCTCTAAAGCAGAATGTGTTTTTTGTAAGGCGAGCTAGCGTTTGTTTCCCAGTCCTAAATGGAGTGGAATCACATGCAGTTTCTGGTCCTACGAGCAAGAGTTGTTTTCTGGAAAGGAAAGTCACTATTGCGCTCCCCTTGCCATACATAGTGCAAATAGCTCTCGCGTCTGTTCCCAGCAAGTACAGTGTATCGGACTGAATAGGAGCTACTGTTCTTGTCAGTTTCCTAAGCAGAATTGAACTAGATATAGCCGTGTGTGTAGGAAGCACAGTTCTTTTGTTCTGAGCAAGCTCACTGTTCGGACCCCATAGCAAACAAAGTAGAGTAGAAGAGTGCTCTTTTCCCAAAAGCAGAGTGTGTTTCTTGTAAGGTGAGCTAGCGTTTGTTTCCCAGTCCTAAATGGAGTTGAATCCCATGCAGTTTCTGGTCCTACGAGCAATACTTGTTTTCTGGTAAGAAGAATCACTATTGTGCTCTCAATGTCATACACAGTGCAAATAGCATTGGCGTCGGTTCCCAACATGTACAGTGTATTGGACTGAAGAGAATCTACTGTTTTTGTCAGGTTCCTAAGCAGAATTGAACTAGATATGGTCGTGTGTGTAGGAAGCACAGTTCTTTTGTTCTGAGCAATTACACTGTTCTGGCCCTATAGGAAACACAGTAGAGTAGAAGAGTGCTCTTTTCTCAAAAGCAGAGTGTGTTTCTTGTAAGGCGAGCTAGCGTTTCTTTCCCAGTCCTAAATGGAGTTGAATCACATGCAGTTTCAGGTCGTACGAACAAGAGTTGTTTTCTGGTAAGGAAAGTCACATTGTGCTCCCATTGCCATACACTGTGCAAATAGCACGTGCGTCTGTTCCCAGCAAGTACAGTGTATTGGACTGAAAAGGATCTACTGTTCTTGTCAGGTTCCTAAGCAGACTTGAAGTAGATACGGCCGTGTGTGTAGGAGCACAATTTTTTTGTTCTGAGCAAGCTCACTGTTCGGACCCCATAGGAAACACAGTAGAGTAGAAGAGTGCCCTTTTCTCAAAAGCAGAGTGTGTTCCTTGTAAGGCGAGCTAGCATTTGTTTCCCAGTCCTAAATGGAGTTGAATCACATCCAGTTTCTGGTCCTATGAGCAAGAGTTGTTTTCTGGTAAGGAAAGTCACTATTGCGCTCCCATTCCCATACATAGTGCAAATAGCACTCGCGTCTGTTCCCAGCAAGTACAGTGTATTGGACTGAAGAGGAGCTACTGTTCTTGTCATTTTCATAAGAGGAGTTGAACCAGATATATCCCATGTGTGTAGGAAGCACAGTTCTTTTTTTCTGAGAAAGCACACTATGCACATCATAGGAAACACAGTAGAGTAGATGAGTGCTCTACTCTCAAAATTTGATTGTTTTTCTTGAAAGTCGAGCTAGTGTTTGTTTCCCAGTCAGAAATGGAGTTGAGTCCCATGCAGTTTCTGGTACTACGAGCAAGAGTTGTTTTCTGGTAAGAAGAGTCACTATTGCACTCCCATTGCCATTCATAGTGCAAATAGCACTCGCGTCTGTTCCCAGCAAGTACAGTGTATTGGACTGAACAGGAGCTACTGTTCTTGTCAGTTTCCTAAGCAGAGTTGAACTAGATATGGCTCGTATGTGTAGGAAGAACAGTTCTTTTGTTCTGAGAAAGCATACTGTGCGGGCACCATCGGAAACACAGTAGAGTAGATGAGAGCTCTTTTCTCAAAATTAGATTGTGTTTCTTGAAATGCGAGCTAGTATTTGCTTCCCAGTCAGAAATGGAGTTGAATCCCATGCCGTTTCTGGTCCTACGAGCAAGAGTTTTTTTCTGGTAAGAAGAGTCACTATTGGGCTCCCATTGCCATAGAAGTGCAAATAGCACTGGCGTCTGTTCCCAGCAAGTACAGTGTATTCGAATGAAGAGCAGCTACTGTTCTTGTCAGTTTTCTAAGCAGAGTTGAACTATATACGGCCCGTGTGTGTAGGAAGCACAGTTCTTTTGTTCTTAGCAAGCTCACTGTGCGGAACACATAGGAAACACAGTAGAGTAGAAGAGTGCTCTTTTCTCAAAAGCAGAGTGTGTTTCTTGTAAGGCGAGCTGGCGTTTTTTTTCCAGTCCTAAATGGAGTTGAATCACATGCAGTTTCTGGTCCTACGAGCAAGAGTTGTTTTCTGGTAAGAAGAGTCAATATTGCGCTCCCATTGTCATACACAGGGCAAATAGCACTGGCGTCGGTTCCCAGCATGTACGGTGTATTGGACTGAAGAGAATCTACTGTTCTTGTCAGGTTCCTAAGCAGAATTGAACTAGTTATGGCCGTGTATGTAGGAAGCACAGTTCTTTTGTTCTGAGCAAGCTCTCTGTTCTGGCCCTATAGGAAACACAGTAGAGTAGAAGAGTGCTCTTTTCTCAAAAGCAGAGTGTGTTTCTTGTAAGGCGAGCTAGCGTTTTTTTCCAGTCCTAAATGGAGTTGAATCACATGCAGTTTTTGGTCCTACCAGCAAGAGTTGTTTTCTCTTAAGGAAAGTCACTATTGTGCTCCCTTTGCCATACACAGTGCAAATAGCACTCGCGTCTGTTTCCAGCAAGTACAGTGTATTGGACTGAAGAGGAGCTACTGTTCTTGTCAGTTTCCTAAGCAGAGTTGAACTAGATATGGCCGTGTGTGAAGGAAGCACAGTTCTTTTGTTCTGAGCAAGCTCACTGTTCAGACCCCATTGGAAACACAATAGAGTAGAAGCGTGCTCTTTTCTCAAAAGCAGAGTGTGTTTCTTGTAAGGCAAGATAGCGTATTTTTCACAGTACTAAATGGAGTTGAATCCCATGCAGTTTGTGGTCCTACGAGCAAGAGTTGTTTTCTGGTAAGAAGAGTCACTATTGTGCTCCCATTGTCATACACAGGGCAAATAGCACTGGCGTCTGTTCCCAGCATGTACAGTGTATTGGACTGAAGAGGATCTACTGTTCTTGTCAGTTTACTAAGCAGAATTGAACTAGATATGGCCGTGTGTGTAGGAAGCACAGTTCTCTTGTTCTGAACAAGCTCACTGTTCTGGCCCTATAGGATACACAGAAGAGTAGAAGAGTGCTCTTTTCTCAAAAGCAGAGTGTGTTTCTTGTAAGGCGAGCTAGCATTTGTTTCCCAGTCCTAAATGGAGTTGAATCACATGCAGTTTCTGGTCATATGAGCAAGAGTTGTTTTTTGGTAAGGAAAGTCACTGTTGTACTCCCATTGCCATACAAAGTGCAAATTGCACTCGTGTCTGTTCCCAGCAAGTACAGTGTATTGGACTGAAGAGAAGCTACTGTTCTTGTCATTTTCCTAAGAGGAGTTGAAGCAGATATGGCCCATGTGTGTAGGAAGCACACTTCTTTTGTTCTGAGAAAGCTCACTGTGCGGACATCATAGGAAACACAGTAGAGTAGATTAGTGCTCTCTTCTCAAAATTTGATTGTGTTTCTGGAAAGGCGAGCTAGTGTTGTTTCCCAGTCAGAAATGGAGTTGAATCACATGCAGTTTGTGGTCCTACGAGCAAGAGTTGTTTTCTGGTAAGAAGAGTCACTATTGTGCTCCCATTGCCATACACAGTGCAAATAGCACTGGCGTCTGTTCCCAGCAAGTACAGTGTATTGGACTGAAGAGCAGCTACTGTTCTTGTAAGTTTCCTAAGCAGAGTTGAACTAGATATGGCCCGAGTGTGTAGGAAGCACAGTTCTTTTGTTCTGAGCAAGCTCACTGTTCGGACCCCATAGGAAAAACAGTAGAGTAGAAGCGTGCTCTTTTCTCAAAAGCAGAGTGTGTTTCTTGTAAGGCGAGATAGCGTTTGTTACCCAGTACTAAATGGAGTTGAATCCCATGCAGTTTGTGGTCCTACGAGCAAGAGTTGTTTTCTGGTAAGAAGAGTCACTATTGCGCTCCCATTGTCATACACAGGGCAAATAGCACTGGCATCTGTTCCCAGCATGTACAGTGTATTGGACTGAAGAGGATCTACTGTTCTTTTCAGTTTTCTAAGCAAAATTGAACTAGATATGGCCGTGTGTGTAGGAAGCACAGTTTTCTTGTTCTGTTCAAGCTCACTGTTCTGGCCCTATAGGAAACACTGTAGAGTAGAAGAGTGCTCTTTTCTCAAAAGCAGAGTGTGTTTCTTGTAAGGCGAGCTAGCGTTTGTTTCCCAGTCCTAAATGGAGTTGAATCACATCCAATTTCTGGTCCTATGAGCAAGAGTTGTTTTCTGGTAAAGAAAGTCACTATTGCGCTCCCATTGCCATACACAGTGCAAATAGCCCTCCCGTCTGTTCCCAGCAAGTACAGTGTATTGGACTGAAAAGGAGCTACTGTTCTTCTCAGTTTCCTAAGCAGAGTTGAACTAGATATGGCCCGTGTGTGTAGGAAGTACAGTTCTTTTTTTCTGAGCAAGCTCACTGTTCTGGCCCTATAGGAAACACAATAGAGTAGAAGAGTGCTCTTTTCTCAAAAGCAGAGTGTGTTTCTTGTAAAGCGAGCTAGAGTTTGTTTCCCAGTCCTAAATGGAGTTGAATCACATGCAGTTTCTGGTCCTACGAGCAAGATTTGTTTTCTGGTAAGAAGAGTCACTATTGCGCTGCCATTGCCATACACAGGACAAATAACACTGGCGTCTGTTCCAGCAAGTACATTGTATTGAACTGAAGAGGATCTACTGTTCTTGTCAGGTTCCTAAGCAGACTTGAACTAGATATGGCCGTGTGTAGGAAGCACAGTTTTTTTGTTCTGAGCAAACTCACTTTTCGGAACACATAGGAAACACAGTAGAGTAGAAGAGTGCTCTTTTCTCAAAAGGAGAGTGTGTTTTTGTAAGGCGAGCTAGCGTTTGTTTCCTAGTCCTAAATGGAGTTGAATCACATGCAGTTTCTGGTCCTATGAACAAGAGTTGTTTTCTGGAACGAAAGTCACTATTGCGCTCCCATTGCCCTTTACAAGGCAAATAGCACTGGCGTCT
>NW_026737054.1:0-51932 GCF_949786415.1 Peromyscus eremicus | reverse complement strand
AGTGTAAATAGCAGTCGCATCTGTTCCCAGCAAGTACAGTGTATTGGACTGAAGCGGAGCTACTGTTCTTGTCAGTTTCCGAAGCAAAATTGAACTAGATATGGCCCCTGTGTGTAGGAAGCACAGTTCTTTTGTTCTGAGCAAGCTCACTATTCGGACCCCATATGAAACACAGTAGAGTAGAAGAGTGCTCTTTTCTCAAAAGCAGAGTGTGTTTCTTGTAAGGCGAGCTAGTGTTTGTTTCCCAGTCAGAAATGGAGTTGAATCCCATGCAGTTTCTTGTCCTATGAGTAAGAGTTGTTTTCTGATAAGAAGAGTCACTATTGTGCTCCTATTGCCATACACAGGGCAAATAGCACTCGAGTCTGTTCCCAGCTAGTACAGTGTATTGGACTGAAGAGGAGCTACCGTTCTTGTCAGTTTCCTAAGCAGAGTTGAACTAGATATGGCCCGTGTGTGTAGGAAGCACAGTTCTTTTGTTCTGAGCAAGCTCACTGTTCGGACCCCATAGGAAACACAGTAGAGTAGAAGAGTGCTCTTTTCTCAAAAGCAGAGTGTGTTACTTGTAAGGCGAGCTAGCCTTTGTTTCCCAGTCCTAAATGGAGTTGAATCACATCCAGTTTTTGGTACTACGAGCAAGAGTTGTTTTCTGGTAATAAAGTCACTATTGCGCTCCCATTGATATACACAGTGCAAATAGCACTCGCATCTGTTCCCAGCAAGTACAGTGTATTGGACTGAAGCGGAGCTACTGTTCTTGTCAGTTTCCTAAGCAGAGTTGAACTAGATATGGCCCGTGTGTGTAGGAAGCACAGTAATTTGTTCTGATCAAGCTCACTGTTCAGACCCCCTAGAAAACACAGTAAAGTAGAAGAGTGCTCTTTTCTCAAAAGCAGAGTGTGTTTCTTGTAAGGCGAGCTAGCGTTTGTTTCCCAGTCATAAATGGAGTTGAATCACATGCAGTTTTTTGTCCTACGACCAAGAGTTGTTTTCTGGTAAGGAAAGTCACTATTGCGCTCCCATTTACATACACAGTGCAAATAGCACTCCCGTCTGTTCCCAGCAAGTACAGTGTATTGGACTGAAGCGTAGCTACTGTTCTTGTCAGTTTCCTAAGCAGAGTTGAACTAGATATGACCCCTGTGTGTAGGAAGCACAGTTCTTTTGTTCTGAGCAAGCTCACTATTCGGACCCCTTAGGAAACACAGTAAAGTACAAGAGTGCTCTTTTCTCAAAATCAGAGTGTCTTTCTTGTAAGGAGAGCTATTGTTTGTTTCCCAGTCAGAAATGGAGTTGAATCCCATGCAGTTTCTGGTCCTATGAGCAAGAGTTGTTTTCTGATAGGAAGGGTCACTATTGTGCTCCTATTGACATACACAGTGCAAATAGCACTCGCGTCTGTTCCCAGCAAGTACAGTGTATTGGACTGAAGCGGAGCTACTGTTCTTGTCAGTTTCCTAAGCAGAGTTGAACTACATATGGTCCGTGTGTAGGAAGCACAGTTCTTTTGTTCTGAACAAGCTCACTGTTCGGACCCCATAGGAAACACAGTAGTGTAGAATAGTGCTCTTTTCTCAAAAGCAGAGTGTGTTTCTTGTAAGGCGAGCTAGCATTTTTTTTCCCGTCCTAAATGGAGCTGAATCACATGCAGTTTCTGGTCCTACGAGCAAGAGTTGTTTTCTGGTAAGGAAAGTCACTATTGCGCTCCCATTGCCATACACAGTGCAAATAGCCCTCGCATCTGTTCCCAGCAATTACAGTGTATTGGACTGAAGAGAGGCTACTGTTCTTGTCAGTTTCCTAAGCATAGTTGAACTAGATATGGCCCGTGTGTGTAGGAAGCACAGTTCTTTTGTTCTGAGCAAGCACAATGTTCGGACCCCATAGGAAACACAGTAGAGTAGAAGACTGCTCTTTTCTCAAAAGCAGAGTGTGTTTCTTGTAAGGCGAGCTAGCGTTTGTTTCCCAGTCCTAAATGGAGTTGAATCCCATGCAGTTTCTGGTCCTACGAGCAAGAGTTGTTTTCTGGTAATAAAGTCACTGTTGCGCTCCCATTGCCATACACAGTGTAAATAGAACTCGCATCTGTTCCCAGCAAGTATAGTGTATTGGACTGAAGCGGAGCTACTGTTCTTGTCAGTTTCCTAAGCATAGTTGAACTATATATGGCCCCTGTGTGTAGGAAGCCCAGGTCTTTTGTTCTGAGCAAGCTCACTGTTCAGATCCCATAGGATACACAGTCGAGTAGAAGAGTGCTCTTTTCTCAAAAGCAGAGTGTGTTTCTTGTTAGGCGAGCTAGCGTTTGTTTCCCAGTCCTAAATGGAGTTGAATCACATGCAGATTCTTTTCCTATGAGCAAGAGTTGTTTTGTGGTAAGAAGAGGCACTATTGCGCTCCCATTTTCATACACAGGGCAAATAGCACTGGCGTCTGTTCCCAGCATGTACAGTAATTGGACTGAACAGGAGCTACTGTTCTTTTCAGTTTCCTAAGCAGAATTGAACTAGATATGCCAGTATTTGTAAGAAGCACAGTTCTTTTGTTCTGAGCAAGCTCACTGTTCAGACCCCCTAGGAAACACAGTAGAGTAGAAGAGTGCTCTTTTCTCAAAATCAGAGAGTCTTTCTTGTAAGGCGAGCTAGTGTTTGTTTCCCAGTCAGAAATGGAGTTGAATCCCATGCAGTTTCTTGTCCTATGAGTAAGAGTTGTTTTCTGATAAGAAGAGTCACTATTGTGCTCCTATTGCCATACACAGTGCAAATAGCACTTGCGTCTGTTCCCAGCTAGTACAGTGTATTGGACTGCAGAGGAGCTACCGTTCTTGTCAGTTTTTTAAGCAGAGTTGAACTAGATATGGCCCGTGTGTGTAGGAAGCACAGTTCTTTTGTTCTGAGCATGCTCAATGTTCGGACCCCATAGGAAACACAGTCGAGTAGAAGAGTGCTCTTTTCTCAAAAGCAGAGTGTGTTTCTTGTTAGGCGAGCTAGCGTTTGTTTCCCAGTCCTAAATGGAGTTGAATCACATGCAGTTTTTGGTCCTACTAGCAAGAGTTGTTTTCTGGTAATAAATTCACTATTGCGCTCCCATTGCCATACACAGTGCAAATAGCACTCGCACCAATTCCCAGCAAGTACAGTGTATTGGACTGAAGCGGAGCTACTGTTCTTGTCAGTTTCCTAAGCAGAGATGAACTAGATATGGCCCGTGTGTGTAGGAAGCACAGTTCTTTTGTTCTGAGCAAGCTCACTGTTAGACCCCCTAGGAAACACAGTAGAGTAGAAGAGTGCTCTTTTCTCAAAAGCAGAGTGTGTTTCTTGTAAGGCGAGCTAGTGTTTGTTTCCCAGTCCTAAATGGAGTTGAATCCCTAGCAGTTTCTGGTCCTACGAGCAAGAGGTGTTTTCTGGTAAGGAAAGTCACTATTGCGCTCCCATTTACATACACAGTGCAAATAGCACTCGAGTCTGTTTCCAGCAAGTACAGTGTATTTGACTGAAGTGGAGCTACTGTTCTTGTCAGTTTCCTAAGCAGAGATGAACTAGATATGGCCCGTGTGTGTAGGAAGCACAGTTCTTTTGTTCTGAGCAAGCTCACTGTTAGACCCCCTAGGAAACACAGTAGAGTAGAAGAGTGCTCTTTTCTCAAAAGCAGAGTGTGTTTTTTGTAAGGCGAGATAGCGTTTGTTTCCCTGTCCTAAATGGAGTTGAATCACATGCAGTTTTTTGTCCTACGACCAAGAGTTGTTTCTGGTAAGGAAAGTCACTATTGCGCTCCCATTTACATAAACAGTGCAAATAGCACTCGCGTCTGTTCCCAGCAAGTACAGTGTATTGGACTGAAGCGTAGCTACTGTTCTTGTCAGTTTCCTAAGCAGAGTTGAACTAGATATGGCCCCTGTGTGTAGGAAGCACAGTTCATTTGTCCTGAGGAAGCTCACTGTTCGGACCCCATAGGAAACACAGTAGAGTAGAAGAGTGCTCTTTTCTCAAAATCAGAGTGTCTTTCTTGTAAGGCGAGCTAGTGTTTGTTTCCCAGTCAAAAATGGAGTTGAGTCCCATGCAGTTTCTGGTCTTACGAGCAAGAGTTGTTTTCCGGTAAGAAGAGTCACTATTGCGCTCCCATTGTCATACACAGGGCAAATAGCACTGGCGTCTGTTCCCAGCATGTACAGTGTATTGGACTGAACAGGAGCTACTGTTCTTTTCAGTTTCCTAAGCAGAATTGAACTAGATATGGCTGCATTTGTAGGAAGCACAGTTCTTTTGTTCTGAGCAAGCTCACTCTTCTGGCCCTATAGGAAACACAGTAGAGTAGAAGAGTGCTCTTTTCTCAAAAGCAGAGTGTGTTTCTTGTAAGGCGAGCTAGCGTTTGTTTCCCAGTCCTAAATGGAGTTGAATCACATGCAGTTTTTGGTCCTACGAGCAAGAGTGGTTTTCTGGTAATAAAGTCACTATTGCGCTCCCATTGCCATACACAGTGCAAATAGCACTCGCATCTGTTCCCAGCAAGTACAGTGTATTGGACTGAAGAGCAGCTACTGTTCTTGTCAGTTTCCTAAGCAGAGTTGAACTAGATATGGCCCGTGTGTGTAGGAAGCACAGTTCTTTTGTTCTGAGCAAGCTCACTGTTCGGACCCCATAGAAAACACAGTAGAGTAGAAGAGTGCTCTTTTCTCAAAAGCAGAGTGTGTTCATTGTAAGGCGAGCTAGTGTTTGTTTTCCAGTCCTAAATGGAGTTGAATCCCATGCAGTTTCTGGTCCTACGAGCAAGAGGTGTTTTCTGGTAAGGAAAGTCACTATTGCGCTCCCATTACAAAACACAGTGCAAATAGCACTCGCGTCTGTTCCCAGCAAGTACAGTGTATTGGATGGAAGCGGAGCTACTGTTCTTGTCAGTTTCCTAAGCAGAGATGAACTAGATATGGCCCGTGTGTGTAGGAAGCACAGTTCTTTTGTTCTGAGCAAGCTCACTGTTAGACCCCCTAGGAAACACAGTAGAGTAGAAGAGTGCTCTTTTCTCAAAAGCAGAGTGTGTTTTTTGTAAGGCGAGCTAGCGTTTGTTTCCCAGTCCTAAATGGAGTTGAATCACATTGAGTTTTTTGTCCTACGACCAAGAGTTGTTTTCTGGTAAGAAAAGTCACTATTGCGCTCCCATTTACATGCACAGTGCAAATAGCACTCGCGTCTGTTCCCAGCAAGTACAGTGTATTGGACTGAAGCGTAGCTACTGTTCTTGTAAGTTTCATAAGCAGAGTTGAACTAGATATGGCCCGTGTGTGTAGGAAGCACAGTTCTTTTGTTCTGAGCAAGCTCACTGTTCGGACCCCATAGGAAACACAGTAGAGTAGAAGAGTGCTCTTTTCTCAAAAGCAGAGTGTGTTTCTTGTAAGGCGAGCTAGTGTTTGTTTCCCAGTCAGAAATGGAGTTGAATCCCATGCAGTTTCTGGTCCTACGAGCAAGAGGTGTTTTCTGGTAAGGAAAGTCACTATTGTGCTCCCATTTACATACACAGTGCAAATAGCACTAGCGTCTGTTCCCAGCAAGTACAGTGTATTGGACTGAAGCGTAGCTACTGTTCTTGTCAGTTTCCTTAGCAGAGTTGACTAGATATGCCCCTGTGTGTAGGAAGCACAGTTCTTTTGTCCTGAGCAAGCTCACTATTCGGACCCCATAGGAAACACAGTAGAGTAGAAGAGTGCTCTTTTCTCAAAATCAGAGTGTCTTTCTTGTAAGGCGAGTTAGTGTTTGTTTCCCAGTCAGAAATGGAGTTGAATCCCATGCAGTTTCTGGTCTTATGAGCATGAGTTGTTTTCTGATAAGAAGAGTCACTATTGTGCTCCTTTTCCCATACACAGTGCAAATAGCACTCGCGTCTGTTCCCAGCAAGTACAGTGTATTGGACTGAAAAGGAGCTACTGTTCTTGTCAGTTTCCTAAGCAGAGTTGAACTAGATATGGCCCGTGTGTGTAGGAAGCACAGTTCTTTTGTTCTGAGCAAGCTCACTGTTCGGACCTCATAGGAAACACAGTAGAGTAGAAGACTGCTCTTTTCTCAAAAGCAGAGTGTGTTTCTTGTAAGGCAAGCTAGCGCTTGTTTCCCAGTCCTAAATGGAGTTGAATCACATGCAGTTTTTGGTCCTACGAGCAAGAGTTGTTTTCTGGTAATAAAGTCACTGTTGCACTCCCATTGCCATACACAGTGTAAATAGCACTCGCATCTGTTCCAAGCAAGTACAGTGTATTGGACTGAAGCGGAGCTACTGTTCTTGTCAGTTTCCTAAGCAGAGTTGAACTAGATATGGCCCGTGTGTGTAGGAAGCCCAGTTCTTTTGTTCTGAGCAAGCTCACTGTTCGGACCCCATAGGATACACAGTCGAGTGGAAGAGTGCTCTTTTTTCAAAAGCAGAGTGTGTTTCTTGTATGGCGAGCTAGCATTTGTTTCCCAGTCCTAAATGGAGTTGAATCACATGCAGTTTCTGGTCCTACGAGCAAGAGTTGTTTTCTGGTAAGGAAAGTCACTATTGCCCTCCCATTGCCATACACAGTGCAAATAGCACTCGCGTCTGTTCCCAGAAAGTACAGTGTATTGGACTGAAGAAGAGCTACTGTTCTTGTCAGTTTCCTAAGCGGTGTTGAACTAGATATGGCCATATTTGTAGGAAGCACAGTTCTTTTGTTCTGAGCAAGCTCACTGTTCGGACCCCATAGGAAACACAGTAGAGAAGAAGAGTGCTCTTTTCTCATAAGCAGAGTGTGTTTCTTGTAAGGTGAGCTAGTGTTTGTTTCCCAGTCAGAAATGGAGTTGAATCCCATGCAGTTTCTTGTCCTATGAGTAAGAGTTGTTTTCTGATAAGAAGAGTGACTATTGTGCTCCTATTGCCATACACAGGGCAAATAGCACTCGCGTCTGTTCCCAGCTAGTACAGTGTATTGGACTGAAGAGGAGCTACCGTTCTTGTCAGTTTCCTAAGCAGAGTTGAACTAGATATGGCCATATTTGTAGGAAGCACAGTTCTTTTGTTCTGAGCAAGCTCACTATTCGGACCCCATAGGAAACACAGTAGAGTAGAAGAGTGCTCTTTTCTCAAAAGCAGAGTGTGTTTCTTGTAAGGCGAGCTAGCATTTGTTTCCCAGTCCTAAATGGAGCTGTATCACATGCAGTTTCTGGTCCTACGAGCAAGAGTTGTTTTCTGGTAAGGAAATTCACTATTGCACTCCCATTGCATTACATAGTGCCAATAGCACTCGCGTCTGTTCCCAGCAAGTACAGTGTATTGGACTGAAGAGGAGCTACTGTTCTTGTCAGTTTCCTAAGCAGAGTTGAACTAGATATGGCCCGTGTGTGTAGGAAGCACAGTTCTTTTGTTCTGAGCAAGCTCAATGTTCGGACCCCATAGGAAACACAGTAGAGTAGAAGACTGCTCTTTTCTCAAAAGCAGAGTGTGTTTCTTGTAAGGCGAGCGAGCGTTTGTTTCCCAGTCCTAAATGGAGTTGAATCACATCCAGTTTTTGGTCCTACGAGCAAGAGTTGTTTTCTGGTAATAAAGTCACTGTTGCGCTCCCATTGCCATACACAGTGTAAATAGCAGTCGCATCTGTTCCCAGCAAGTACAGTGTATTGGACTGAAGCGGAGCTACTGTTCTTGTCAGTTTCCGAAGCAAAATTGAACTAGATATGGCCCCTGTGTGTAGGAAGCACAGTTCTTTTGTTCTGAGCAAGCTCACTATTCGGACCCCATATGAAACACAGTAGAGTAGAAGAGTGCTCTTTTCTCAAAAGCAGAGTGTGTTTCTTGTAAGGCGAGCTAGTGTTTGTTTCCCAGTCAGAAATGGAGTTGAATCCCATGCAGTTTCTTGTCCTATGAGTAAGAGTTGTTTTCTGATAAGAAGAGTCACTATTGTGCTCCTATTGCCATACACAGGGCAAATAGCACTCGAGTCTGTTCCCAGCTAGTACAGTGTATTGGACTGAAGAGGAGCTACCGTTCTTGTCAGTTTCCTAAGCAGAGTTGAACTAGATATGGCCCGTGTGTGTAGGAAGCACAGTTCTTTTGTTCTGAGCAAGCTCACTGTTCGGACCCCATAGGAAACACAGTAGAGTAGAAGAGTGCTCTTTTCTCAAAAGCAGAGTGTGTTACTTGTAAGGCGAGCTAGCCTTTGTTTCCCAGTCCTAAATGGAGTTGAATCACATCCAGTTTTTGGTACTACGAGCAAGAGTTGTTTTCTGGTAATAAAGTCACTATTGCGCTCCCATTGATATACACAGTGCAAATAGCACTCGCATCTGTTCCCAGCAAGTACAGTGTATTGGACTGAAGCGGAGCTACTGTTCTTGTCAGTTTCCTAAGCAGAGTTGAACTAGATATGGCCCGTGTGTGTAGGAAGCACAGTAATTTGTTCTGATCAAGCTCACTGTTCAGACCCCCTAGAAAACACAGTAAAGTAGAAGAGTGCTCTTTTCTCAAAAGCAGAGTGTGTTTCTTGTAAGGCGAGCTAGCGTTTGTTTCCCAGTCATAAATGGAGTTGAATCACATGCAGTTTTTTGTCCTACGACCAAGAGTTGTTTTCTGGTAAGGAAAGTCACTATTGCACTCCCATTTACATACACAGTGCAAATAGCACTCCCGTCTGTTCCCAGCAAGTACAGTGTATTGGACTGAAGCGTAGCTACTGTTCTTGTCAGTTTCCTAAGCAGAGTTGAACTAGATATGACCCCTGTGTGTAGGAAGCACAGTTCTTTTGTTCTGAGCAAGCTCACTATTCGGACCCCTTAGGAAACACAGTAAAGTAGAAGAGTGCTCTTTTCTCAAAATCAGAGTGTCTTTCTTGTAAGGAGAGCTATTGTTTGTTTCCCAGTCAGAAATGGAGTTGAATCCCATGCAGTTTCTGGTCCTATGAGCAAGAGTTGTTTTCTGATAAGAAGGGTCACTATTGTGCTCCTATTGACATACACAGTGCAAATAGCACTCGCGTCTGTTCCCAGCAAGTACAGTGTATTGGACTGAAGCGGAGCTACTGTTCTTGTCAGTTTCCTAAGCAGAGTTGAACTACATATGGTCCGTGTGTGTAGGAAGCACAGTTCTTTTGTTCTGAGCAAGCTCACTGTTCGGACCCCATAGGAAACACAGTAGTGTAGACTAGTGCTCTTTTCTCAAAAGCAGAGTGTGTTTCTTGTAAGGCGAGCTAGCATTTTTTTTCCCGTCCTAAATGGAGCTGAATCACATGCAGTTTCTGGTCCTACGAGCAAGAGTTGTTTTCTGGTAAGGAAAGTCACTATTGCGCTCCCATTGCCATACACAGTGCAAATAGCCCTCGCATCTGTTCCCAGCAATTACAGTGTATTGGACTGAAGAGAAGCTACTGTTCTTGTCAGTTTCCTAAGCATAGTTGAACTAGATATGGCCCGTGTGTGTAGGAAGCACAGTTCTTTTGTTCTGAGCAAGCACAATGTTCGGACCCCATAGGAAACACAGTAGAGTAGAAGACTGCTCTTTTCTCAAAAGCAGAGTGTGTTTCTTGTAAGGCGAGCTAGCGTTTGTTTCCCAGTCCTAAATGGAGTTGAATCCCATGCAGTTTCTGGTCCTACGAGCAAGAGTTGTTTTCTGGTAATAAAGTCACTGTTGCGCTCCCATTGCCATACACAGTGTAAATAGAACTCGCATCTGTTCCCAGCAAGTATAGTGTATTGGACTGAAGCGGAGCTACTGTTCTTGTCAGTTTCCTAAGCATAGTTGAACTATATATGGCCCCTGTGTGTAGGAAGCCCAGGTCTTTTGTTCTGAGCAAGCTCACTGTTCAGATCCCATAGGATACACAGTCGAGTAGAAGAGTGCTCTTTTCTCAAAAGCAGAGTGTGTTTCTTGTTAGGCGAGCTAGCGTTTGTTTCCCAGTCCTAAATGGAGTTGAATCACATGCAGATTCTTTTCCTATGAGCAAGAGTTGTTTTGTGGTAAGAAGAGGCACTATTGCGCTCCCATTTTCATACACAGGGCAAATAGCACTGGCGTCTGTTCCCAGCATGTACAGTGTATTGGACTGAACAGGAGCTACTGTTCTTTTCAGTTTCCTAAGCAGAATTGAACTAGATATGCCAGTATTTGTAGGAAGCACAGTTCTTTTGTTCTGAGCAAGCTCACTGTTCAGACCCCCTAGGAAACACAGTGGAGTAGAAGAGTGCTCTTTTCTCAAAATCAGAGAGTCTTTCTTGTAAGGCGAGCTAGTGTTTGTTTCCCAGTCAGAAATGGAGTTGAATCCCATGCAGTTTCTTGTCCTATGAGTAAGAGTTGTTTTCTGATAAGAAGAGTCACTATTGTGCTCCTATTGCCATACACAGTGCAAATAGCACTCGCGTCTGTTCCCAGCTAGTACAGTGTATTGGACTGCAGAGGAGCTACCGTTCTTGTCAGTTTTTTAAGCAGAGTTGAACTAGATATGGCCCGTGTGTGTAGGAAGCACAGTTCTTTTGTTCTGAGCATGCTCAATGTTCGGACCCCATAGGAAACACAGTCGAGTAGAAGAGTGCTCTTTTCTCAAAAGCAGAGTGTGTTTCTTGTTAGGCGAGCTAGCGTTTGTTTCCCAGTCCTAAATGGAGTTGAATCACATGCAGTTTTTGGTCCTACTAGCAAGAGTTGTTTTCTGGTAATAAATTCACTATTGCGCTCCCATTGCCATACACAGTGCAAATAGCACTCGCACCAATTCCCAGCAAGTACAGTGTATTGGACTGAAGCGGAGCTACTGTTCTTGTCAGTTTCCTAAGCAGAGATGAACTAGATATGGCCCGTGTGTGTAGGAAGCACAGTTCTTTTGTTCTGAGCAAGCTCACTGTTAGACCCCCTAGGAAACACAGTAGAGTAGAAGAGTGCTCTTTTCTCAAAAGCAGAGTGTGTTTCTTGTAAGGCGAGCTAGTGTTTGTTTCCCAGTCCTAAATGGAGTTGAATCCCTAGCAGTTTCTGGTCCTACGAGCAAGAGGTGTTTTCTGGTAAGGAAAGTCACTATTGCGCTCCCATTTACATACACAGTGCAAATAGCACTCGAGTCTGTTTCCAGCAAGTACAGTGTATTTGACTGAAGTGGAGCTACTGTTCTTGTCAGTTTCCTAAGCAGAGATGAACTAGATATGGCCCGTGTGTGTAGGAAGCACAGTTCTTTTGTTCTGAGCAAGCTCACTGTTAGACCCCCTAGGAAACACAGTAGAGTAGAAGAGTGCTCTTTTCTCAAAAGCAGAGTGTGTTTTTTGTAAGGCGAGATAGCGTTTGTTTCCCTGTCCTAAATGGAGTTGAATCACATGCAGTTTTTTGTCCTACGACCAAGAGTTGTTTCTGGTAAGGAAAGTCACTATTGCGCTCCCATTTACATAAACAGTGCAAATAGCACTCGCGTCTGTTCCCAGCAAGTACAGTGTATTGGACTGAAGCGTAGCTACTGTTCTTGTCAGTTTCCTAAGCAGAGTTGAACTAGATATGGCCCCTGTGTGTAGGAAGCACAGTTCATTTGTCCTGAGGAAGCTCACTGTTCGGACCCCATAGGAAACACAGTAGAGTAGAAGAGTGCTCTTTTCTCAAAATCAGAGTGTCTTTCTTGTAAGGCGAGCTAGTGTTTGTTTCCCAGTCAAAAATGGAGTTGAGTCCCATGCAGTTTCTGGTCTTACGAGCAAGAGTTGTTTTCCGGTAAGAAGAGTCACTATTGCGCTCCCATTGTCATACACAGGGCAAATAGCACTGACGTCTGTTCCCAGCATGTACAGTGTATTGGACTGAACAGGAGCTACTGTTCTTTTCAGTTTCCTAAGCAGAATTGAACTAGATATGGCTGCATTTGTAGGAAGCACAGTTCTTTTGTTCTGAGCAAGCTCACTCTTCTGGCCCTATAGGAAACACAGTAGAGTAGAAGAGTGCTCTTTTCTCAAAAGCAGAGTGTGTTTCTTGTA
This sequence comes from Peromyscus eremicus, assembly GCF_949786415.1. Classification (NCBI taxonomy): domain Eukaryota; kingdom Metazoa; phylum Chordata; class Mammalia; order Rodentia; family Cricetidae; genus Peromyscus; species Peromyscus eremicus. The sequence goes on along the minus strand of NW_026737054.1, from coordinate 40,008 downwards.
AGGCGAGCTAGCGTTTGTTTCCCAGTCCTAAATGGAGTTGAATCACATGCAGTTTTTGGTCCTACGAGCAAGAGTGGTTTTCTGGTAATAAAGTCACTATTGCGCTCCCATTGCCATACACAGTGCAAATAGCACTCGCATCTGTTCCCAGCAAGTACAGTGTATTGGACTGAAGAGCAGCTACTGTTCTTGTCAGTTTCCTAAGCAGAGTTGAACTAGATATGGCCCGTGTGTGTAGGAAGCACAGTTCTTTTGTTCTGAGCAAGCTCACTGTTCGGACCCCATAGGAAACACAGTAGAGTAGAAGAGTGCTCTTTTCTCAAAAGCAGAGTGTGTTCATTGTAAGGCGAGCTAGTGTTTGTTTTCCAGTCCTAAATGGAGTTGAATCCCATGCAGTTTCTGGTCCTACGAGCAAGAGGTGTTTTCTGGTAAGGAAAGTCACTATTGCGCTCCCATTACAAAACACAGTGCAAATAGCACTCGCGTCTGTTCCCAGCAAGTACAGTGTATTGGATGGAAGCGGAGCTACTGTTCTTGTCAGTTTCCTAAGCAGAGATGAACTAGATATGGCCCGTGTGTGTAGGAAGCACAGTTCTTTTGTTCTGAGCAAGCTCACTGTTAGACCCCCTAGGAAACACAGTAGAGTAGAAGAGTGCTCTTTTCTCAAAAGCAGAGTGTGTTTTTTGTAAGGCGAGCTAGCGTTTGTTTCCCAGTCCTAAATGGAGTTGAATCACATTGAGTTTTTTGTCCTACGACCAAGAGTTGTTTTCTGGTAAGAAAAGTCACTATTGCGCTCCCATTTACATGCACAGTGCAAATAGCACTCGCGTCTGTTCCCAGCAAGTACAGTGTATTGGACTGAAGCGTAGCTACTGTTCTTGTAAGTTTCATAAGCAGAGTTGAACTAGATATGGCCCGTGTGTGTAGGAAGCACAGTTCTTTTGTTCTGAGCAAGCTCACTGTTCGGACCCCATAGGAAACACAGTAGAGTAGAAGAGTGCTCTTTTCTCAAAAGCAGAGTGTGTTTCTTGTAAGGCGAGCTAGTGTTTGTTTCCCAGTCAGAAATGGAGTTGAATCCCATGCAGTTTCTGGTCCTACGAGCAAGAGGTGTTTTCTGGTAAGGAAAGTCACTATTGTGCTCCCATTTACATACACAGTGCAAATAGCACTAGCGTCTGTTCCCAGCAAGTACAGTGTATTGGACTGAAGCGTAGCTACTGTTCTTGTCAGTTTCCTTAGCAGAGTTGACTAGATATGCCCCTGTGTGTAGGAAGCACAGTTCTTTTGTCCTGAGCAAGCTCACTATTCGGACCCCATAGGAAACACAGTAGAGTAGAAGAGTGCTCTTTTCTCAAAATCAGAGTGTCTTTCTTGTAAGGCGAGTTAGTGTTTGTTTCCCAGTCAGAAATGGAGTTGAATCCCATGCAGTTTCTGGTCTTATGAGCATGAGTTGTTTTCTGATAAGAAGAGTCACTATTGTGCTCCTTTTCCCATACACAGTGCAAATAGCACTCGCGTCTGTTCCCAGCAAGTACAGTGTATTGGACTGAAAAGGAGCTACTGTTCTTGTCAGTTTCCTAAGCAGAGTTGAACTAGATATGGCCCGTGTGTGTAGGAAGCACAGTTCTTTTGTTCTGAGCAAGCTCACTGTTCGGACCTCATAGGAAACACAGTAGAGTAGAAGACTGCTCTTTTCTCAAAAGCAGAGTGTGTTTCTTGTAAGGCAAGCTAGCGCTTGTTTCCCAGTCCTAAATGGAGTTGAATCACATGCAGTTTTTGGTCCTACGAGCAAGAGTTGTTTTCTGGTAATAAAGTCACTGTTGCACTCCCATTGCCATACACAGTGTAAATAGCACTCGCATCTGTTCCAAGCAAGTACAGTGTATTGGACTGAAGCGGAGCTACTGTTCTTGTCAGTTTCCTAAGCAGAGTTGAACTAGATATGGCCCGTGTGTGTAGGAAGCCCAGTTCTTTTGTTCTGAGCAAGCTCACTGTTCGGACCCCATAGGATACACAGTCGAGTGGAAGAGTGCTCTTTTTTCAAAAGCAGAGTGTGTTTCTTGTATGGCGAGCTAGCATTTGTTTCCCAGTCCTAAATGGAGTTGAATCACATGCAGTTTCTGGTCCTACGAGCAAGAGTTGTTTTCTGGTAAGGAAAGTCACTATTGCCCTCCCATTGCCATACACAGTGCAAATAGCACTCGCGTCTGTTCCCAGAAAGTACAGTGTATTGGACTGAAGAAGAGCTACTGTTCTTGTCAGTTTCCTAAGCGGTGTTGAACTAGATATGGCCTGTGTGTGTAAGAAGCACAGTTCTTTTGTTCTGAGCAAGCTCACTGTTCGGACCCCATAGGAAACATAGTATAGTAAAAGAGTGCTCTTTTCTCAAAAGCAGAGTGTGTTTCTTGTAAGGCGCGCTAGACTTTGTATCCCAGTCTTAATGGAGTTGAATCACATGTAGTTTCTGGTCCTACGAGCAAGAGTTGTTTTCTGGTAAGGAAAGTCACTATTGAGCTCCCACTGCCACACACTGTGCAAATAGGACTCGCGTCTGTTCCCATCAAGTACAGTGTATTGGACTGAAGAGGATCTACTCTTCTTGTCAGTTTCCTAAGCAGAATTGAACTAGATATGGCCGTGTGTGTAGAAAGCACAGTTCTTTTGTTCTAAGCAAGCTCACTGTTCGGACCCCATAGGAAACACAGTAGAGTAGAAGAGTGCTCTTTTCTCTGAAGCAGAGTGTGTTTCTTGTAAGGCGAGCTAGCGTTTGGTTCCCAGTCCTAAATGGAGTTGAATCACACGCAGTTTCTAGTCCTACGAGCAAGGGTTGTTTTCTGGTAAGAAGAGTCACTATGGCACTCCCATTTTCATACACAGGTCAAATAGCACTGGCGTCTGTTTACCGCAATTACAGTGTATTGGACTGAAGATGAGCTACTGTTCTTGTCAGTTTCCTAAGCAGAATTGAACTAGATATGGCCGTGTGTGTAGGAAGCACAGTTCTTTTTTTCTGAGCAAGCTAATTGTTTTGGCCCTATAGGACACACAATAGAGTAGAAGAGTGCTCTTTTCTCAAAAGCAGAGTGTGTTTGTTGTAAGGCGAGCTAGCGTTTGGTTCCCAGTCCTAAATGGAGTTGAATCACTGGCAGTTTTTGGTCCTACGAACAAGAGTTGTTTTCTGGTAAGGAAAGTCACTATTGTGCTCCCATTGCCATACATAGTGCAAAAAGCACTTGCGTCTGTTCCCAGCAAGTACAGTGTATTGGACTGAAGAGGAGCTACTGTTCTTGTCAGTTTCCTATGCAGAGTTGAACTAGATACGGCCCCTGTGTGTAGGAAGCACAGTTCTTTTGTTCTGAGCAAGCTCACTGTTCGGACCCCATAGGAAACACAGTAGAGTAGAAAAGTGCTATTTTCTCAAAAGCAGAGTGTGTTTCTTGTAAGGCGAGCAAGTGTTTGTTTCCCAGTCTGAAATGGAGTTGAATCCCATGCAGTTTCTGGTCCTAGGAGCAAGAGATGTTTTCTGGTAAGAAGATTCACTATTGCACTCCCATTGTCATACAAAGGGCGAATAGCACTGGTGTCTGTTCCCAGCAGGTGCAGTGTATGGGACTGAAGATGAGCTACTGTTCTTGTCAGTTTCCTAAGCAGAGTTGAAATAGATATAGCCCGTGTGTGTAGGAAGCACAGTTCTTTTTTTCTGAGCAAGCACACTGTTTGGACCCTAAAGGAAACACAGTAGAGTAGAAGAGTGCTTTTTTCTCAAAAGCAGAGTGTGTTTCTTGTGAGCGTAGGCAGCGTTTGTATCGCAGTCCTAAATGGAGTGGAATCACATGCAGTTTTTGGTCCTAAGAGCTAGAATTGTTTTCTGGTAAGGAAAGTAACTTATGCGCTCCCATTGCCATGCATAGTGCAAATAGCACTGGCATGTGTTCGCAGCAAGTACAGTGTATTGGACTGAAGATGAGCTACTGTTCTTGTCAGTTTCCTAAGCAGAGTTGAACTAGATATGGCCACTGTGGGTAGGAAGCACAGTTCTTTTGTTCTGAGCAAGCTCACTATTCTGGCCCTATAGGAAACACAGTAGAGTAGAAGAGTGCTCTTTTCTCCAAAGCAGAGTGTGTTTCTTGTAAGGCGAGCTAGCATTTGTTTCCCTGTCACAAATGGAGTTGAATCACATGCAGTTTCTGGTCCTACAAGCAAGGGTTGTTTTCTGGTAAGAAGAGTCACTCTTGCGCTCCCATTATCATACACAGGGCAAATAACTCTGTTGTCTGTTCCAAGCATGTACAGTGTATTGGACTGAAGAGTATCTACTGTTCTTGTCAGTTTCCTATGCAGAATTGATCTAGATATGGCTGTGTGTGTAGGATGCACAGTTCTTTTGTTCTGAGCAAGCTTACTGTTCTGGCCCTATAGGAAACACAGTAGAGTAGAAGAGTGATCTTTTCTCAAAAGCAAAGTGTGTTTCTTGTAAGGCGAGCTAGTGTTTGTTTCCCAGGCTTAAATGGAGTTGAATCACATGCAGTTTTTGGTCCTACGAGCAAGAGGTGTTTTCTGGCAAGGAAAGTCACTATTGCGCTCCCATTGCCATACACAGTGCAATTAGCTCTTGGGTCTGTTCTCAGCAAGTACAGAATATTGGACTGAAGAGGAGCTAATGTTCTTGTCAGTTTCCTAAGCAGAGTTGAACTAGATATGGCCCGTGATGTAGGAAGCATAGTTCTTTTGTTCTGAGCAAGCACACTGTTTGGACCCCATAGGAAACAAAGTAGAGTAGAAGAGTGCTCTTTTCTCAAAAGCAGAGTATGTTTCTTGTAAGGTGAGCTAGCATTTGTTTCCCAGTCCTAAATGGAGTTGAATCACATGCAGTTTCTGGTCCTACAAGCAAGAGTTGTTTTCTATTAAGACGAGTCACTATTGTGCTCCCATTGTCATACACAGGGCAAATAGCACTGGCGTCTGTTCCCAGCATTTACAGTGTATTGGACTGAAGAGGAGCTACTGTTCTTGTCAGTTTCCTAAGCAGAGTTGAACTAGATATAGCCCGTGTGTGTAGGAAACATAGTTCTTTTGTTCTGAGCAAGCTCACTATTCTGGCCCTATAGGAAACACAGTAGAGTAGAAGAGTGCTCTTTCCTCAAAAGCAGAGTGTGTTTCTTCTAAGGCGTGCTAGCGTTTGTTTCCCAGTCGTAAATGGAGTTGAATCACATGCAGGTCCTGGATCTACGAGCAAGAGTTGTTTTCTGGTATGAAGAGCCACTATTGCGCTCCCATTGTCATACACAGGGCAAATAGCACTGGCGTCTGTTCCCAGCAAGTACAGTGTATGGGACAGAAGAGGATCTACTGTTCTTGTCAGTTTCCTAAGCAGAATTGAACTAGATATGGCCGTGTGTGTAGGAAGCACAGTTCTTTTGTTCTGAGCAAGCTCACTGTTTTGGCCCTATAGGAAACACAGTAGAGTAGAAGAGTGCTCTTTTCTCAAAAGCAGAGGGTGTTTCTTGTAAGGTGAGCTAGCTTTTGTTTCCCAGTCCTAAATGGAGTGGAATCACATGCAGTTTTTGGTCCTACGAGCCAGAATTGTTTTCTGGTATGGAAAGTAACTTTTGCGCTCCCATTGCCATGCATAGTGCAAATAGCACTGGCGTGTGTTCGCAGCAAGTACAGTGTATTGGACTGAAGATGAGCTACTGTTCTTCTCAGTTTCCTAAGCAGATTGAACTAGATATGGCCACTGTGGGTTGGAAGCACAGTTCTTTTGTTCTGAGCAAGCTCACTATTCTGGCCCTATAGGAAACACAGTAGAGTAGAAGAGTGCTCTTTTCTCCAAAGCAGAGTGTGTTTCTTGTAAGGCGAGCTAGTGTTTGTTTCCTGTCCTAAATGGAGTTGAATCACATCTAGTTTCTGGTCCTACGAGCTAAAGTTGTTTTATGGTAAGAAGAGTCACTATTGCGCTCCCATTGTCATACACAAGGCAAATAGCACTGGCGTCTGTTCCCAGCATGTACAGTGTATTGGACTGAAGAGGATCTATTGTTCTTGTCAGTTTCCTAAGCAAAATTGAACTAGATATTGCCGTGTGTATAGGAAGCACATTTCTTTTGTTCTGAGCAAGCTCACTGTTCTGGCCCTATAGGAAACACAGTAGAGTAGAAGAGTGATCTTTTCTCAAAAGCAAAGTGTGTTTCTTGTAAGGCGAGCTAGTGTTTGTTTCCCAGTCTTAAATGGAGTTGAATCACATGCAGTTATTGGTCCTACGAGTAAGAGGTGTTTTCTGGTAAGGAAAGTCACTATTGTGCTCCCATTGCCATACACAGTGCAAATAGCACTCAAGTCTGTTCCCAGCAAGTACAGTGTATTGGACTGAAAAGGAGCTACTTTTCTTGTCAGTTTCCTAAGCAGAGTTGAACTAGATATAGTCGGTGTGTGTAGGAAGCACATTTCTTTTGTTCTGAGCAAGCTCACTGTTCTGGCCCTATAGGAAACACAGTAGAGTAGAAGAGTGATCTTTTCTCAAAAGCAAAGTGTGTTTCTTGTAAGGCGAGCTAGTGTTTGTTTCCCAGTCTTAAATGGAGTTGAATCACATGCAGTTATTGGTCCTACGAGTAAGAGGTGTTTTCTGGTAAGGAAAGTCACTATTGTGCTCCCATTGCCATACACAGTGCAAATAGCACTCATGTCTGTTCCCAGCAAGTACAGTGTATTGGACTGAAAAGGAGCTACTGTTCTTGTCAGTTTCCTAAGCGGTGTTGAACTAGATATGGCCTGTGTGTGTAAGAAGCACAGTTCTTTTGTTCTGAGTAAGCTCACTGTTCGGACCCCATAGGAAACATAGTATAGTAAAAGAGTGCTCTTTTCTCAAAAGCAGAGTGTGTTTCTTGTAAGGCGCGCTAGACTTTGTATCCCAGTCTTAATGGAGTTGAATCACATGCAGTTTCTGGTCCTACGAGCAAGAGTTGTTTTCTGGTAAGGAAAGTCACTATTGAGCTCCCACTGCCACACACTGTGCAAATAGGACTCGCGTCTGTTCCCATCAAGTACAGTGTATTGGACTGAAGAGGATCTACTCTTCTTGTCAGTTTCCTAAGCAGAATTGAACTAGATATGGCCGTGTGTGTAGAAAGCACAGTTCTTTTGTTCTAAGCAAGCTCACTGTTCGGACCCCATAGGAAACACAGTAGAGTAGAAGAGTGCTCTTTTCTCAAAAGCAGAGTTTGTTTCTTGTAAGGCGAGCTATCGTTTGTTTCCCAGTCCTAAATGGAGTTGAATCACACGCAGTTTCTAGTCCTACGAGCAAGGGTTGTTTTCTGGTAAGAAGAGTCACTATGGCACTCCCATTTTCATACACAGGTCAAATAGCACTGGCGTCTGTTTACCGCAATTACAGTGTATTGGACTGAAGATGAGCTACTGTTCTTGTCAGTTTCCTAAGCAGAATTGAACTAGATATGGCCGTGTGTGTAGGAAGCACAGTTCTTTTTTTCTGAGCAAGCTAATTGTTTTGGCCCTATAGGACACACAATAGAGTAGAAGAGTGCTCTTTTCTCAAAAGCAGAGTGTGTTTGTTGTAAGGCGAGCTAGCGTTTGGTTCCCAGTCCTAAATGGAGTTGAATCACTGGCAGTTTTTGGTCCTACGAACAAGAGTTGTTTTCTGGTAAGGAAAGTCACTATTGTGCTCCCATTGCCATACATAGTGCAAAAAGCACTTGCGTCTGTTCCCAGCAAGTACAGTGTATTGGACTGAAGAGGAGCTACTGTTCTTGTCAGTTTCCTATGCAGAGTTGAACTAGATACGGCCCCTGTGTGTAGGAAGCACAGTTCTTTTGTTCTGAGCAAGCTCACTGTTCGGACCCCAGAGTAAACACAGTAGAGTAGAAGAGTGCTCTTTTCTCAAAAACAGAGTGTGTTTCTTGTAAGGTGATCTAGTGTTTGTTTCCCAGTCTGAAATGGAGTGGAATCCCATGCAGATTCTGGTCCTATATGCAAGAGTTTTTTCTGGTAAGCAGAGTAACTATTGCGCTCCCATTGCCATATACAGTGCAAATAGTCCTCACGTCTGTTCGCAGCAAGTACAGTGTATTGGACTGAAGATGAGCTACTGTTCTTGTCAGTTTCCTAAGCAGAGTTGAACTAGATATGGCCACTGTGGGTAGGAAGCACAGTTCTTTTGTTCTGAGCAAGCTCACTGTTCTGGCCCTATAGGAAACACAGTAGAGTAGAAGAATGCTCTTTTCTCAAAAGCAGAGTTTGTTTCTTGTAAGGCGAGCTAGCGTTTGTTTCCCAGTCCTAAATGGAGTTGAATCACATGCAGTTTCTGGTCCTAGGAGCAACAGTTGTTTTCTGGTAAGAAGAGTCACTATTGCGCTCCCATTGTCATACTCAGGGCAAATAGCACTGGCATCTGTTCCCAACAAGTACAGTGTATGGGACTGAAGAGGATCTACTGTTCTTGTCAGTTTCCTAAGCAGAATTGAAATGGATATGGCCGTGTGTGTAGGAAGCACAGTTCTTTTGTTCTGAGCAAGCTCACTTTTCGGACCCCAGAGTAAACACAGTAGAGTAGAAGAGTGCTCTTTTCTCAAAAGCAGAGTGTGTTTCTTGTAAGGCGAGCTAGCATTTGTTTCCCAGTACTAAATGGAGTTGAATCACATGCAGTTTCTTGTCCTGCGAGCAAGAGTTTTTTTCTGGTAAGAAGAGACAATATTGCGCTCCCATTGTCATACACAAGGCAAATAGCACTGGCGTCTATTCCCAGCATGTACAGTGTATTAGACTGTAGAGGATCTACTGTTCTTGTCAGTTTCCTAAGCAGAATTGAACCAGATATGGCCGTGTGTCTAGGAAGCACAGTTCTTTTGTTCTGAGCAAGCTCACTGTTTTGGCTCTATAGGAAACACAGTAGAGTAGAAGAGTGCTCTTTTCTCAAAAGCAGAGTGTGTTTCTTGTAAGGCGAGCTAGCGTTTGTTTCCCAGTCCTAAAAGGAGTTGAATCACATGAAGTTTTTGGTGCCATGAGCAAGAGTTGTTTTCTGTAAGGAAAGTCACTATTGCGCTCCCATTTCCATACACAGAGCAAATAGCACTCGCGTCTGTTCCCAGCAAGTACAGTGTATTGGACTGAAGAGGAGCTACAGTTATTGTCAGTTTCCTAAGCAGAGTTGAACTAGATATGGCCCGTGTGTGTAGGAAGCACAGTTCTTTTGTTCTGAGCAAGCTCACTGTTCGGATCCCATAGGAAACACAGTAGAGTAGAAGAGTGCTCTTTTCTCAAAAGCAGAGTGTGTTTCTTGTAAGGCGAGCTAGTGTTTGTTTCCGAGTCAGAAATGGAGTTGAATCCCATGCAGTTTCTGGTCCCACGAGCAAGAGATGTTTTCTGGTAAGAAGAGTCACTATTACGCTCCCATTGCCATATACAGTGCAAATAGCACTCGCGTCTGTTCCCAGGAAGTACAGTGTATTGTACTGAAGAGGATCTACTATTCTTCTCAGTTTCCTAAGCAGAATTGAGCTAGATATGGCCGTTTGTGTAGGAAGCACAGTTCTTTTGTTCTGAGCAAGCTCACTGTTTTGGCACTTTAGCAAACACAGTAGAGTAGAAGAGTGCTCTTTTCTCAAAAGCAGAGTGTGTTTCTTGTAAGGGAGCTAGCGTTTGTTTCGCACTCCTAAATGGAGTTGAATCACATGCAGTTTATGGTCCTACGAGCAAGAGTTGTTTTCTGGTTGAAGAGTCACTATTGCGCTCTCATTGTCATACACAGGGCAAATAGCAATGGCGTCTGTTCCCAGCATGTACAGTGCATTGGACTCAAGAGGATCTACTGTTCTTGTCAGTTTCCTAAGCAGAGTTAAACTAAATATAGTCGGTGTGTGTAGGAAGCACAGTTCTTTTGTTCTGAGAAAGCTCACTCTTCGGACCCTATAGGAAACACAGTAGAGTAGAAGTGTGCCCTTTTCTCAAAAGCAGAGTTTATTTCTTGTAAGGCGAGCTAGTGTTTGTTTCCCAGTCCTAAATGGTCTTGAATCCCATGCAGTTTCTGGTACTATGAGCAAGAGTTGTTTTCTGGTAAGGAAAGTCACTATTGCGCTCCTATTGCCCTACACAGTGCAAATAGCACTGGCGACTGTTCCCAGCAAATACAGTGTATAGGACTGAAGAGGATCTACTGTTCTTGTCAGTTTCCTAAGCAGAGTTGAACTGGATATAGCCCTTGTGTAGGAAGCACACTTCTTCTGTTCTGAGCAAGCTCACTGTTCGGATCCCATAGGAAACACAGTAGAGTAGAAGAGTGCTCTTTTCTCAAAAGCAGAGTGTGTTTCTTGTAAGGCAAGCTAGCGTTTGTTTCTCAGTCCTAAATGGAGTTGAATCCCATGCAGTTTTTGGTCCTACGAGCAAGAGTTGTTTTCTGGAAAGAAGGGTCACTATTGCGCTCTCATTGCTATACACAGGGCAAATAGCACTGGCGTCTGTTCCCAGCATGTGCAGTGTATTGGACTGAAGAGGATCTACTGTTCCTGTCAGTTTCCTAAGCAGAGTTGAACTAAATATAGTCAGTGTGTGTAGGAAGCACAGTTCTTTTGTTCTGAGCAGGCTCACTCTTCTGGCCCTATAGGAATCACATTAGAGTAGAAGAGTGCTCCTTTCTCAAAAGCAAAGTGTGTTTCTTGTAAGGCAAGCTAGCGTTTGTTTCCCAGTCCTAAATGGAGTAAAATCACATGCAGTTTCTGGTCCTACGAGCAAGAGGTGTTCTCTGGAGAGAAGGTCACTATTGTGCTCCCATTATCATACACAGGGCAAATAGCACTGGCGTCTATTCCCTGCATGTACAGTGTATTGGACTGATGAGGATCTACTGTTCTTGTCAGTTTCCTAAGCAGAATTGAACTAGATAAGGCCGTGTGTGTAGGAAGCACAGTTCTTTTGTTCTGAGCAAGCTCACTGTTTTGGCCCTATAGGAAACCCAGTAGAGTAGAAGAGTGCCCTTTTCTCAAAAGCAGAGTGTGTTTCTTGTAAGGCGAGCTAGCGTTTGTTTCCCAGTCCTAAATGCAGTTGAATCACATGCAATTTTTGGTCCTATGAGCAAGAGTTGTTCTATGGAAAGAAGAGTCACTATTGTGCTCCCATTGCCATACACAGTACTAATAGCACTGGCGTCTGTTCCCAACAAGTACAGTGTATTGGACTGAATTGGAGGAACTGTTCTTGTCAGTTTCCTAAGCAGAATTGAACTAGATATGGCCCGTGTGTGTAGGAAGCACGGTTCTTTTGTTCAGAGCAAGCTCACTGTTCGGACCCCATAGGAAACACAGTAGAGTAGATGAGTTGTCTTTTCTCAAAAGCAGAGTGTGTTTATTGTAAGGCGAGCTAGCGTTTGTTTCCCAGTTCTAAATGGAGTTGAATCTCATGCAGTTTCTGGCCCTACGAGCAAGAGTTGTTTTCTGGTAAGGAAAGTAACTATTGCGCTCCCATTGTAATACACAGGGCAAATAGCACTGGCTTCTATTCCCAGCATGTACAGTGTATTGGACTGACGAGGATCTACTGTTATTGTCAGTTTCCAAAGCAGAATTGAACTAGATATGGCCGTGTGTGTAGGAAGCACAGTTCTTTTGTTCTGAGCAAGCTCACTGTTTTGGCCCTATAGGAAACACAGTAGAGTAGAAGAGTGCCCATTTCTCAAAAGCAGAGGATGTTTCTTGTAAGGCGAGCTAGCGTTTGTTATTCAGTCCTAAATGGAGTTGAATCCCATGCAGTTTCTGGTCCTACGAGCAAGAGTTGTTTTCTGGTAAGAAGAGTCACTATTGCGCTCCCATTGACATACACAGGTAAAATAGCACTGGCATCTGTTCCCAGCATGTACAGTGTATTGGACTGAAGAGGATCTACTGTCCTTGTCAGTTTCCTATGCAGAATTGATCTAGATATCCCACGTGTGTGTAGGAAGCACAATTCTTTGGTTCTGAGCAAGCTCATTGTTCTGGCTGTATAGGGAACACAGTAGAGTAGAAGAGTGTTCTTTTCTCAAAATCAGAGTGTGTTTCTTGTAAGGGGAGCTAGCGTTTGTTTCCCAGTCCTAAATGGAGTTGAATCACATGCAGTTTTTGGTCCTACGAGCAAGAGTTGATTTCTGGAAAGAAGAGTCACTATTGCGCTCCCATTGCCATACACAGTGCAAATAGCCATGGCGTCTCTTCCTAGCAAGAACAGTGTATTGGACTGAAGAGGAGCTACTGTTCTTGTCAGTTTCCTAAGAAGAGTTGAACTAGATATGGCCCGTGTGTGTAGGAAGCACATTTCTTTTGTTCTGAGAAAGCTCACTGTTCGGATCCCATAGGAAACACAGTAGAGAAGAAGAGTGCTCTTTTCTCAAAAGCAGAGTGTGTTTCTTATAAGGCGAGCAAGTGTTTGTTTCCCAGTCAGAAATGGAGTTGAATCCCATGCAGTTTCTGTCCTACAAGCAAGAGTTGTCTTCTGGTAAGAAGAGTCACTATTGTGCTCCAATTGTCATACAAATTACAAATAGCACTGGCGTCTGTTCCCAGCATGTACAGTGTATTGGACTGAGGAGGATCTACTGTTATTGTCAGTTTTCTAAGCAGAATTGAATTAGATATGGCCGTGTGTGTAGGAAGCACAGTTCTTTTGTTCTGAGCAAGCTCACTGTTCTGGCCCTATAGGAAACACAGTAGAGTAGAAGAGTGATCTTTACTCAAGCAGAATATGTTTCTTGTAAGGCGAGCTAGTGTTTGTTTCCCAGTCCTAAATGGAGTTGAATCACATGCAGTTTTTGGTCCTATGAGCAAGAGTTGTTTTCTGGTAAGGAAAGTCACTATTGTGCTCCCATTGCCATACACAGTGCAAATAACACTCGCATCTGTTCCCGTTAAGTACAGTGTATTGGACTGAAGAGGAGCTACTGTTCTTTCAGTTTCCTAAGTAGAGTTGAACTAGATATGGCCCGTGTGTGTAGGAAGCACATTTCTTTTGTTCTGAGCAAGCTCACTGTTCTGGCCCTATAGGAAACTCAGTAGAGTAGAAGAGTGCTCTTTTCTCAAAAGCAGAGTGTGTTTCTTGTAAGGCAAGCTAGCGTTTGTTTCCCAGTCCTAAATGGAGTTGAATCCCATGCAGTTTCTGGTCCTAGGAGCAAGAGTTGTTTTGTGGTAAGAAGAGTCACTATTGCGCTCCCATTGTCATACACAGTGCAAATAGCACTGGGGTCTGTTCCCACCAAGTACAGTGTATTGGACTGAAGAGGATCTACTGTTCTTGTCAATTTCCTAAGCAGAATTGAACTAGATATGGCCCGTGTGTGTAGGAAGCACATTTCCTTTGTTCTGAGCAAGCTCACTGTTCGGAACCCTTAGGAAACACAGTAGAGTAGAAGTGTGCCCTTTTCTCAAATGAGAGCTTGTTTCTTGTAAGGCAAGCTAGCGTTTGTTTCCCAGTCCTAAGTGGAGTTGAATCACATGCAGTTTCTGGTCCTAAGAGCCAGAGTTGTTTTCTGGTAAGAAGGGTCACTATTTTGCTCCCATTGCTGTACACAGTACAAATAGCACTCGTCTGTTCCCAGCAAGTACAGTGTATTGGACTGAAGAGGAGCTACTGTTCTTGTCAGTTTCCTAAGCAGAATTGAACTGGATATGGCCATTTGTGTAGGAAGCACAGTTTTTTTGTTCTGAGCAAGCTCACTGTACTGGCCCTATAGGAAACACATTAGAGTAGAAGAGTGCTCTTTTCTCAAAAGCAGACTGTGTTTCTTGTAAGGCAAGGCAACGTTTGTTTCCCAGTCCTAAATGGAGTTGAATCACATACAGTTTTTGGTCCTATGAGCAAGAGTTGTTTTCTGGTAAGGAAAGTCACTATTGCGCTCCCGTTGACATACACAGTGCAAATAGCACTCGCGTCTGTTCCCAGCAAGTACAGTGTATTGGACAGAAGAGGAGCTACTATTCTTGTCAGTTTCCTAAGCAGAATTGAACTAGATATGGCCTGTGTGTGTATGAAGCACATTTCCTTTGTTCTGAGCAAGCTCACTCTTCTGGCCCTATAGGAAACACAGTAGAGTACAAGAGTGCTCTTTTCTCAAAAGCAGAGTGTGTTTCTTGTAAGGCGAGATAGCATTTAATTCCCAGTCCTAAATGGAGTTGAATCACATGCAGTTTCTGGTCCTACGAGCAAGAGTTGTTTTTTGGTCCTACGAGCAAGTGTTGTTTTCTGGTAAAAAGAGTCACTATTGCGCTCCCAATGCCGTACACAGTGCAAATAGCACTCACGTCTGTTCCCAGCAAGTACAGTGTATTGGACTGAAGAGGAGCTACTGTTCTTGTCAGTTTCCTAAGCAGAGTTGAACTAGATATGGCCCGTGTGTGCAGGAAGCACAATTCTTTTGTTCTGGGCAAGCTCACTGTTCTGGCCCTATAGGAAACACAGTAGAGTAGAAGAGTGCTCTTTTCTCAAAAGCAGAGTGTGTTTCTTGTAAGGCGAGCTAGCGTTTGTTTCCCAGTCCATAATGGAGTTGAATCACATGAAGTTTCTGGTCCTACGAGCAAGAGTTGTTTTCTGGTAAGAAGAGTCACTATTGCGCTCCCATTGTCATACACAAGACAAATAGCACTGGCGTCTATTCCCAGCATGTACAGTATATTAGACTGTAGAGGATCTACTGTTCTTGTCAGTTTCCTAAGCAGAATTGAACCAGATATGGCCGTGTGTCTAGGAAGCACCGTTCTATTGTTCTGAGCAAGCTCACTGTTTTGGCTCTATAGGAAACACAGTAGAGTAGAAGAGTGCTCTTTTCTGAAAAGCAGAGTGTGTTTCTTGTAAGGCGAGCTAGCGTTTGTTTCCCAGTCCTAAATGGAGTTGAATCACATGCAGTTTCTGATCCTATGAGCAAGAGTTGTTTTCTGGTAAGAAGAGTCACTATTGCGCTCCCATTGTCATACACAGGGCAAATAGCACTCGCGTCTGTTCCCAGCAAGTACAGTGTATTGGACTGAAGAGGATCTACTGTCCTTGTCAGTTTCCTATGCACAATTGATCTAGATATGGTCCGTGTGTGTAGGAAGCACAGTTCTTTTGTTCTGAGCAAGCTCACTGTTCTGGCCCTATAGGAAACACAGTAGAGAAGAAGAGTGCTCTTTTCTCAAAATCAGAGTGTGTTTCTTGTAAGGTGAGCTAGCGTTTGTTTCCCAGTCCTAAATGGAGTTGAATCACATGCAGTTTTTGGTCCTATGAGCAAGAGTTGTTTTCTGGAAAGAAGAGTCACTATTGCGCTCCCATTGCCATACACAGTGCAAATAGCACTCGCATCAGTTCCCAGCAAGTACAGTGTATTGGACTGAAGAGGAGCTACTGTTCTTGTCAGTTTCCTAAGCATATTGAACTAAATATAGTCGGTGTGTGTTGGAAGCACAGTTCTTTTGTTCTGAGCAAGATCACTCTTCTGGCTCTAAAGGAAAAACATTAGAGTAGAAGAGTGCCCTTTTATAAAAGCAGAGTGTGTTTCTTGTAAGACGAGCTAGCGTTTGTTTCCCAGTCCTAAATGGAGTAAAATCACATGCAGTTTCTGTTCCTACGAACAAGAGTTGTTTTCTGGTAAGAAGTGTCACTATTGCGCTCCCATTGTAATACACAGGGCAAATAGCACTGGCACCTGTTCCCAGCATGTACAGTGTATTGGACTGAAGAGGATCTACTGTCCTTGTCAGTTTCCTATGCAGAATTGATCTAGATATCCCCCGTGTGTGTAGAAAGCACAATTCTTTTGTTCTGAGCAAGCTCATAGTTCTGGCTGTATAGGAAACACAGTAGAGTAGAAGAGTGCCCTTTCCTAACAGCAGAGTGTGTTTCTTGTAAGACGAGCTAGCGTTTGTTTCCCAGTCCTAAATGGAGTAAAATCACATGCAGTTTCTGTTCCTACGAGCAAGAGTTGTTTTCTGGTAAGAAGTGTCACTATTGCGCTCCCATTGTAATACACAGGGCAAATAGCACTGGCTTCTATTCCCAGCATGTACAGTGTATTGGACTGAAGAGGATCTACTGTTCTTGTCAGTTTCCTAAGCAGAATTGAACTAGATATGGCCGTGTGTGTAGGAAGCACAGTTCTTTTGTTCTGAGCAAGCTCACTGTTTTGGCCCTATAGGAAACACAGTAGAGTAGAAGAGTGCCCTTTTCTCAAAAGCAGAGTGTTTTTCTTGTAAGGCGAGCTAGCGTTTGTTTTTCAGTCCTAAATGGAATTGAATCACATGCAGTTTCTGGTCCTACGAGCAAGATTTGTTTTCTGGAAAGAAGAGTCACTATTGCGCTCCCATTGACATACACAGGTAAAATAGCACTGGCATCTGTTCCCAGCATGTACAGTGTATTGGACTGAAGAGGAACTACTGTCCTTGTCAGGTTCCTATGCAGAATTGATTTAGATATGGCCCGTGTGTGTAGGAAGCACAATTCTTTTGTTCTGAGCAAGCTCATTGTTCTGGCTGTATAGGAAACACAGTAGAGTAGAAGAGTGCTCTTTTCTCAAAATCAGAGTGTGTTTCTTGTAAGGGGAGCTAGCGTTTGTTTCCCAGTCCTAAATGGAGTTGAATCCCATGCAGTTTTTGGTCCTACGAGCAAGAGTTGATTTCTGGAAAGAAGAGTCACTATTGCGCTCAGATTGCCATACACAGTGCAAATAGCACTGGCGTCTCTTCCTAGCAAGAACAGTGTATTGGACTGAAGAGGAGCTACTGTTCTTGTCAGTTTCCTAAGAAGAGTTGAACTAGATATGGCCCGTGTGTGTAGGAAGCACATTTCTTTTGTTCTGAGAAAGCTCACTGTTCGGATCCCATAGGAAACACAGTAGAGTAGAAGAGTGCTCTTTTCTCAAAAGCAGAGTGTGTTTCTTATAAGGCGAGCAAGTGTTTGTTTCCCAGTCAGAAATGGAGTTGAATCCCATGCAGTTTCTGTCCTACAAGCAAGAGTTGTCTTCTGGTAAGAAGAGTCACTATTGTGCTCCAATTGTCATACAAATTACAAATAGCACTGGCGTCTGTTCCCAGCATGTACAGTGTATTGGACTGACGAGGATCTACTGTTATTGTCAGTTTTCTAAGCAGAATTGAATTAGATATGGCCGTGTGTGTAGGAAGCAAAGTTCTTTTGTTCTGAGCAAGCTCACTGTTCTGGCCCTATAGGAAACACAGTGGAGTAGAAGAGTGATCTTTACTCAAAAGCAGAATATGTTTCTTGTAAGGTGAGCTAGTGTTTGTTTCCCAGTCCTAAATGGAGTTGAATCACATGCAGTTTTTGGTCCTATGAGCAAGAGTTGTTTTCTGGTAAGAAAAGTCACTATTGTGCTCCCATTGCCATACACAGTGCAAATAACACTCGCATCTGTTCCCGTTAAGTACAGTGTATTGGACTGAAGAGGAGCTACTATTCTTGTCAGTTTCCTAAGTAGAGTTGAACTAGATATGGCCCGTGTGTATAGGAAGCACAGTTCATTTGTTCTGAGCAAGCTCACTGTTCGGAACCCATAGGAAACACAGTAGAGTAGAAGAGTGCTCTTTTCTCAAAAGCAGAGTGTGTTTTTGTAAAGCGAGCTAGCGTTTGCTTCCCAGACCTAAATGTCGTTGAATCACATGCTGTTTCTGGTCCTACAATCAAGAGTTGTTTTCTGGTAAGAAGAGTCACTATTTCGCTCCCATTGTCATACACAGGGCAAATAGCACTGGAGTCTGTTCCCAGCATGTACAGTGTATTGGACTGAAGAGGATCTACTGTTCTTGTCAGTTTCCGATGAAGTGTTGAACTAGATATGGACCCTGTGTTTAGGAAGCACATTTCTTTTGTTTTGAGCAAGCTTACTGTTCTGGCCCTATAGGAAAAACAGTAGAGTAGAAGAGTACTCTTTTCTCAAAAGCAGAGTGTGTTTCTTGTTAGGCGAGCTAGCGTTTGTTTCCCAGTCCTAAATGGAGTTGAATCACATGCAGTTTCTGGTCCTACAAGCAAGAGTATTTTCTGGTAAGAAGAGTCACTATTGTGCTCCCATTGTCATACACATGGCAAGTAGCACTGGCATTTGTTCCCAGCATGTACAGTGTATTGGACTGAAGAGGATCTACTGTTCTTGTCAGTTTCCTAAGCAGAGTTGAACTAGATATGGCCCGTGTGTGTATGAAGCACATTTCTTTTGTTCTGAGCAAGCTCACTGTTCTGGCCCTATAGGAAACACAGTAGAGTAGAAGAGTGCTCTTTTCTCAAAAGCAGAGTGTGTTTCTTGTAAGGCAAGCTAGCGTTTGTTTCCCAGTCCTAAATGGAGTTGAATCCCATGCAGTTTCTGATCCTAGGAGCAAGAGTTGTTTTGTGGTAAGAAGAGTCACTATTGCGCTCCCATTGTCATACACAGTGCAAATAGCACTGGCGTCTGTTCCCACCAAGTACAGTGTATTGGACTGAAGGGGATCTACTGTTCTTTTCAATTTCCTAAGCAGAATTGAACTAGATATGGCCCGTGTGTGTAGGAAGCACATTTCCTTTGTTCTGAGCAAGCTCACTGTTCGGAACCCTTAGGAAACACAGTAGAGTAGAAGTGTGCCCTTTTCTCAAATGAGAGCTTGTTTCTTGTAAGGTAAGCTAGCGTTTGTTTCCCAGTCCTAAGTGGAGTTGAATCACATGCAGTTTCTGGTCCTAAGAGCCAGAGTTGTTTTCTGTTAAGAAGGGTCACTATTGTGCTCCCATTGCTGTACACAGTACAAATAGCACTCGTCTGTTCCCAGCAAGTACAGTGTATTGGACTGAAGAGGAGCTACTGTTCTTGTCAGTTTCCTAAGCAGAATTGAACTGGATATGGCCATTTGTGTAGGAAGCACAGTTTTTTTGTTCTGAGCAAGCTCACTATACTGGCCCTATAGGAAACACATTAGAGTAGAAGAGTGCTCTTTTCTCAAAAGCAGAGTGTGTTTCTTGTAAGGCAAGGCAGCGTTTGTTTCCCAGTCCTAAATGGAGTTGAATCACATGCAGTTTTTGGTCCTATGAGCAAGAGTTGTTTTCTGGTAAGGAAAGTCACTATTGCGCTCCCGTTGACATACACAGTGCAAATAGCACTCGCGTCTGTTCCCAGCAAGTACAGTGTATTGGACAGAAGAGGAGCTACTATTCTTGTCAGTTTACTAAGCAGAATTGAACTAGATATGGCCTGTGTGTGTATGAAGCACATTTCTTTTGTTCTGAGCAAGCTCACTGTTCTGGCCCTATAGGAAACACAGTAGAGTACAAGAGTGCTCTTTTCTCAAAAGCAGAGTGTGTTTCTTGTAAGGCGAGATAGCATTTGTTTCCCAGTCCTAAATGGAGTTGAATCACATGCAGTTTCTGGTCCTACGAGCAAGAGTTGTTTTCTGGTCCTACGAGTAAATGTTGTTTTCTGGTAAAAAGAGTCACTATTGCGCTCCCAATGCCGTACACAGTGCAAATAGCACTCACGTCTGTTCCCAGCAAGTACAGTGTATTGGACTGAAGAGGAGCTACTGTTCTTGTCAGTTTCCTAAGCAGAGTTGAACTAGATATGGCCCGTGTGTGCAGGAAGCACAGTTCTTTTGTTCTGAGCAAGCTCACTGTTCTGGCCCTATAGGAAACACAGTAGAGTAGAAGAGTGCTCTTTTCTCAAAAGCAGAGTATGTTTCTTGTAAGGCGAGCTGGTGTTTGTTTCCCAGTCCTCAATGGAGTTGAATCACATTCAGTTTTTGGTCCTATGCGCAAGAGTTGTTTTCTGGTAAGGAAAGTCACTATTGTGCTCCCATTGCCAACACAGTGCAAATAGCACTCGCATCTGTTCCCAGCAAGAACAGTGTATTGGACTGAAGAGGAGCTACTGTCATTGTCAGTTTCCTAAGCAGAATTGAACAGGATATGGCCATTTGTGTAGGAAGCACATTTCTTTTTTTTTTTTTTTTTTTTTTTTTGGTTTTTCGAGACAGGGTTTCTCCGTGTAGCTTTGCGCCTTTCCTGGAACTCACTTGGTAGCCCAGGCTGGCCTCGAACTCACAGGGATCCGCCTGGCTCTGCCTCCCGAGTGCTGGGATTAAAGGCGTGCGCCACCACCGCCCGGCTGCACATTTCTTTTGTTCTGAGCAAGCTCACTGTTCGGACCCCATAGGACACATAGTAGAGAAGAAGAGTGCTCTTTTCTCAAAAGCAGAGTGTATTTCTTGTAAGGCGAGCTAGCTTTTGTTTCCCAGTCCTAAATGGAGTTGAATCACATGCAGTTTTTGGTCCTACGAGCAAGAGTTGTTTTCTGGGAAGGAAAGTCACTATTGCGCTCCCGTTGACATACACAGTACAAATAGCTCTTGCGTCTGTTCCAATCAAGTACAGTGTATTGGACTGAAGAGGAGCTACTGTTCTTGTCAGTTTCCTAAGCAGAGTTGAACTAGATATGGCCCGTGTGTATAGGAAGCACAGTTCTTTTGTTCTGAGCAAGCTCACTGATCTGGCCCTATAGGAAACACAGTAGAGTAGAAGAGTGCTCTTTTCTCAAAAGCATAGTGTGTTTCTTGTAAAACGAGCTAACGTTTGTTTCTTAGTCCTAAATGGATTTGAATCACATGCAGTTTCTGGTCCTACGAGCAAGAGTTGTTTTGTGGTAAGAAGAGTCACTATTGTGCTCCCATTGTCATACACAGTGCAAATAGCACTGGCGTCTGTTCCCAGCAAGTACAGTGTATTGGACTGAAGGGGATCTACTGTTCTTGTCAGTTCCCTAAGCAGAATTGAACTAGATATGGCCCGTGTGTGTAGGAAGCACAGTTCTTTTGTTCTGAGCAAGCTCACTGTTCGGACCCCATAGGAAACACAGTAGAGTAGAAGTGTGCCCTTTTCTCAAAAGCAGAGCTTGTTTCTTGTAAGGCATGCTAGCGTTTGTTTCCCAGTCCTAAGTGCAGTTGAATCACATGCAGTTTCTGGTCCTAAGAGCCAGATTTGTTTTCTGGTAAGAAGAGTCACTATTGTGTTCCCATTTCTGTACACAGTGCAAATAGCACTCGCGTCTGTTCCCAGCAAGTACAATGTATTGCACTGAAGAGGAGCTACGGTTCTCGTCAGTTTCCTAAGCAGAGTTGAACTAGATATGGCGTGTGTGTGCAGGACGCACAGTTCTTTTGTTCTGAGCAAGCTCACTGTTCTGGCCCTATAGGAAACACAGTAGAATACAAGAGTGCTCTTTTCTCAAAAGCAGAGTGTGTTTCTTGTAAGGCGAGATAGCATTTGTTTCCCAGTCCTAAATGGAGTTGAATCACATGCAGTTTTTGGTCCTACACGCAAGAGTTGTTTTCTGGTAACGAAAGTCACTATTGCGCTCCCATTGCCAAACACAGTGCAAATAGCACTCGCATGTGTTCCCAGCAAGTACAGTGTATTGGACTGAAGAGAAGCTACTGTTCTTGTCAGTTTCCTAAGCAGAGTTGAACTAGATATTGTCCGTGTGTAGGAAGCACAGTTTTTTGTTCTGAGCAAGCTCACTGTTCGGACCCCTTGGACACATAGAAGAGAAGAAGAGTGCTCTTTTATCAAAAGCAGAGTGTATTTCTTGTTAGGCGAGCTAGCTTTTGTTTCCCAGTCCTAAATGAATTTGAATGACATGCAGTTTCTGGTCCTATGAGCAAGAGTTGTTTTCTGGTAAGAAGAGTCACTATTGCGCTCCCATTGCTGTACACAGTGCAAATAGCACTCGCGTATGTTCCCAGCAAGTACAGTGTATTGGACTAAAGAGGAGCTACTGTACTTGTCAGTTTCCTAAGCAGAGTTGAAATAGATATGGCCCATGTGTGTAGGAAGCACAGTTCTTTTCTTCTGAGCAATCTCACTGTTCTGGCCCTATAGGAAACACAGTAGAGTAGAAGAGTGCTCTTTTCTCAAAAGCAGAGTGTGTTTCTTGTAAGGCAAGCTACGGTTTGTTTCCCAGTCCTAAATGGAGTTGAATCACATACAGTTTTTGGTCCTACACGCAAGAGTTATTTTCTGGTAAGGAAAGTCACTATTGCGCTCCCATTGCACTACACAGTGCAAATAGCTCTCGCATCTGTTCCCAGCAAGTATAGTGTATTGGACTGAAGAGGAGCTACTGTTCTTGTTAGTTTCCTAAGCAGAATTGAACTGGATATGCCCGTTTGTGTGCAAAGCACAGTTCTTTTGTTCTGAGTAAGCTCACTGTACTGGCCCTATAGGAAACACAGTAGAGTAGATGAGTGCTCTTTTCTCAAAAGCAGAGTGTGTTTATTGTAAGGCGAGCTAGTGTTTGTTTCCCAGTCCTAAATGGAGTTGAATCACATGCAGTTTTTGGTCCTATGAACAAGAGTTGTTTTCTGGAAAGGAACATCACTATTGTGCTCCCATTGACATACACAGTGCAAATAGCACTCGCGAATGTTCCCAACAAGTACAGTGTATTGGACTGAAAAGGAGCTACTGTTCTTGTCAGTTTCCTAAGCAGAGTTGAACTAGATATGGCCCGTGTGTGTAGGAAGCACAGTTCTTTTGTTCTGAGCAAGCTCACTGTTTAGACCCCATAGGAAACACAGCAGAGTAGAAGTGTTCCCTATTCTGAAAAGCGAGGGTGTTTCTTGTAAGGCGAGCTAGCGTTTGTTTCCCAGTCCTAAGTGGAGTTGAATCACATGCAGTTTCTGGTCCTAAGAGCAAAAGTTGTTTTCAGGTAAGAAATGTCACTATTGTGCTCCTATTACTGTACACAGTGCAAATAGCACTCGCGTCTGTTCCCAGCAAGTACAGTGTATTGGACTGAAGAGGAGCTACTGTTCTCGTCAGTTTTCCTAAGCAGCGTTGAACTACATATGGCTCGTGTGTCTAGGAAGCACAGATCTTTTGTTCTGAGCAAGCTCACTGTTCTGGCCCTATAGGAGACACAGTAGAGTAAAAGAGTGCTCTTTTCTCAAAAGCAGAGTGTGTTTCTTGTAAGACGAGCTAGCATGTGTTTCCCAGTCCTAAGTGGAGTTGAATCACATGCAGTTTCTGGTCCTACGAGCAAGAATTTTTTCTGGTAAGAAGAGTCACTATTGCGCTCCCATTGTCATACACAGGGCAAATAGCACTGGCTTCTGTTCCCAGCATGTACAGTGTATTGGAATGAAGAGGATCTACTGTTCTTGTCAGTTTCCGATGCACAGTTGAACTAGATATTGCCCGTGTGCGTAGGAAGCACAGTTCTTTTGTTCTTAGCAAGCTCACTGTTCTGGCCCTATAGGAAACACAGTAGAGTAGAAGAGTGCTCTTTTCTCAAAAGCAGAGTGTGTTTCTTGTAAGGCAAGCTAGCGTTTGTTTCCCAGTCCTAAATGGAGTTGAATCCCATGCAGTTTCTGGTCCTAGGAGCAAGAGTTGTTTTGTGGTAAGAAGAGTCACTATTGCGCTCTTATTGTCATACACAGTGCAAATAGCACTGGCGTCTGTTCCCAGCAACTACAGTGTATTGGACTGAAGGGGATCTACTGTTCTTGTCAGTTTCCTAAGCAGAATTGAACTAGTTTTGGCACGTGTGTGTAGGAAGCACAGTTCTTTTGTTCTGAGGAAGCTCACTGTTCGGACCCCATAGGAAACACAGTAGTGTAGAAGTGTGCCCTTTTCTCAAAAGCAGAGCTCGTTTCTTGTAAGGCAAGGTAGCGTTTGTTTCCCAGTCCTAAGTGGAGTTGAATCACATGCAGTTTCTGGTCCTAAGAACCAGAGTTGTTTTCTGGTAAGAAGAGTCACTATTGTGCTCCCATTGCTGTACACAGTGCAAAAAGCACTCGCGTCTGTTCCCAGCAAGTACAGTGTATTGGACTGAAGAGGAGCTACGGTTCTCGTCAGTTTCCTAAGCAGAGTTGAACTAGATAGATATGGCCCGTGTTTGTAGGAAGCACAGTTCTTTTGTTCTGAGCAAGCTCACTGTTCTGGCCCTATAGGAAACACAGTAGAGTAGAAGAGTGCTCTTTTCTCTAATGGAGAGTGTGTTTCTTGTAAGGCAAACTAGCGTTTGTTTCCCAGTCCTAAATGGAGTTGAATCACATGCAGTTTCTGGTCCTACGAGCAAGAGTTGTTTTATGGTAAGAAGGGTCACTATTGCGCTGCCATTGCCATACACAGGACAAATAGCACTGGCGTCTGTTCCCAGCAAGTACAGTGTATTGAACTGAAGAGGATCTACTGTTCTTGTCAGGTTCCTAAGCAGACTTGAACTAGATATGGCCGTGTGTGTAGGGAAGCACAGTTCGTTTGTTCTGAGCAAGCTCACTGTTCGGACCCTATAGGAAACACAGTAGAGTAGAAGAGTGCTCTTTTCTCAAAAGCAGAGAGTGTATCTTGTAAGGCGAGCTAGCGTTTGTTTCCCAATCCTAAATGGAGTTGAATCACATGCAGTTTCTGGTCCTACGGAGCAAGAGTTGTTTTCTGGTAAGGAAAGTCACTATTGCGCTCCCATTGCCATACACAGTGCAAATAGCACTCCCGTCTGTTCCCAGCAAGTACGGTGTATAGGACTGAAGAGGATCTACTGTTCTTGTCAGTTTCCTAAGCAGAGTTGAACTAGATATGGCCCGTGTGTGGGAAGCAACGTTCTTTGGTTCTGAGCAAGCTCACTGTTCTGGCCGCTGTAGGAAACACAGTAGAGAAGAAGAGTGCTCTATTTCTAAAGCAGAGTGTGTTTCTTGTAAGGCGAGCTAGCATTTGTTTCCCAGTCCTAAATGGCATTGAATCACATGCAGTTTGTGGTCCCCACGAGCAAGAGTTGTTTTCTGGTAAGCAAAGTCACTATTGCACTCTAATTGCCATACATAGTGTAAATAGCACTCGCGTCTGTTCCCAGCAAGTACAGAGTATTGGGACTGAAGAGGAGCTACTGTTCTTCTCAGTTTCCTACGCAGAGTTGAACTACATATGATCCGTGTGTGTAGGAAGCACAGTTCTTTTCTTCTGAAGCAAGCTAACTGTTCTGGACATATAGGAAACGACAGTAGAGATACAAGAGTGCTCTTTTCCCAAAAGTAGAATGTGTTTCTTGTAAGGTGAGCTAGAGTTTGTTTCCCAGTCCTAAATGGAGTTGAGTCACATGCAGTTTCTGGTCGTACGAGCAAGAGTTGTTTTCTGGTAAGACGAGTCACTATTGTGCTCCAATTGCCATACACAGTGCAAAATAGCACTCGCGTCTGTTCCCAGCAAGTACAGTGTATCGGACTGAAGAGGAGCTACTGTTCTTGTCAGTTTCCTAAGCATAGTTGAACTAGTTATGGCCCGTGTGTGTAGGAAGCACAGTTCATATGTTCTGAGCAAGTTCACTGTTCTGGCCCTATAGGAAACACAGTAGAGTAGAAGAGTGCTCTTTTCTCTAATGCAGAGTGTGTTTCTTGTAAGGCGAACTAGCATTTGTTTAACAGTCCTAAATGGAGTTGAATCACATGCAGTTTCTGGTCCTACGAGCAAGAGTTGTTTTATGGTAAGAAGAGTCACTATTGCGCTGTCATTGCCATACACAGGACAAATAGCACTGGCGTCTGTCCCAGCAAGTACAGTGTATTGAAATGAAGAGGATCTACTGTTCTTGTCAGTTCCTAAGCAGAGTTGAACTAGATATGGCCCGTGTGTGTAGGAAGCACAGTTCTTATGTTCTGAGCAAGCTCAATGTTCTGGCCCGAGTATGAAACACAGTAGAGTAGAAGAGTGCTCTTTTCTCAAAAGCAGAGTGTGTTTCTTGTAAGGCAAGCTAGCGTTTGTTTCCTAGTCCTAAATGGAGTTGAATCACATGCAGTTTCAGGTCCTACGAACAAGAGTAGTTTTCTGGTAAGGAAAGTCACATTGCGCTCCCATTGCCATACACTGTGCAAATAGCACTCGCGTCTGTTCCCAGCAAGTACAGTGTATTGGACTGAAGAGGATCTACTGTTCTTGTCAGGTTCCTACACAGAATTGAACTAGATATGGCCATGTGTGTAGAAAGCACAGTTCTTTTGTTCTGAGCAAGCTCACTGTTTGGACACCATATGAAACACAGTAGAGTAGAAGAGTGCACTTTTCTCAAAAGCAGAGTGTGTTTATTGAAAGGCGAGCTAGTGTTTGTTTCCACAGTCAGAAATGTAATTGAATACTGTTCAGTTTCTGGTCCTACGAGCAAGAGATTTTTCTGGTAAGAAGAGTCACTATTGTGCTCCCATTTCCATAAACAGTGCAAATAGCACTGGCATCTGTTCCGTGCATGTACAGAGTATTGGACTGAAGAGGAGCTACTGTTCTTGTCAGTTTCCTAAGCAGAGTTGAACTAGATATGGCCCCTGTGTGTAGGAAGCACAGTCCTTTTGTTTTGAGCAAGCTCACTGTTCTGGCCATAGAGGAAACTCAGTAGAGTAGAAGAGTGCTCTTTTCTCAAAAGCAGAGTGTGTTTCTTGTGAGCAGAGCTAGCGTTTGTTTCCCAGTCCTAAATGGAGTTGAGTCACATGCAGTTTGTGGTCCTAAGAGCAAGAGTTGTTTTCTGGTAAGAAGAGTCACTATTGCGCTCCCATTGCCATACAGAATACAAATAGCACTCGCGTCTGTTCCCAGCAAGTACAGTGTATTAGACTGAAGAGGAGCTACTGTTCTTGTCAGTAACCTAAGCAAAGTTGAATTAGATATGGCCCATGTGTGTAGGAAGCACAATTCTTTTGTTCTGAGCAAGCTCACTGTTCGGACCCCATAGGAAACCCAGTAGAGTAGATCAGTGCTCTTTTATCAAAAGCAGAGTGTGTTTCTAGTAGGCGAGCTAGCATTTGTTTCCCAGTCCTAAATGGAGTTGAATTACATGCAGTTTCTGGTCCTATGAGCAAGAGTTGTTTTCTGGTAAGAAGAATCACTATTGTGCTCTCAATGTCATACACAGTGCAAATAGCATTGGCGTCGGTTCCCAACATGTACAGTGTATTGGACGGAAGAGAATCTACTGTTCTTGTCAGGTTCCTAAGCAGAATTGAACTAGATATGGTCTTGTGTGTAGGAAGCACAGTTCTTTTGTTCTGAGCAAGTACACTCTTCTGGCCCTATAGGAAACAGAGTAGAGTAGAAGAGTGCTCTTTTCTCAAAAGCAGAGTGTGTTTCTTCTAAGGCGAGCTAGCGTTTCTTTCCCAGTCCTAAATGGAGTTGAATCACATGAAGTTTCTGGTCCTACGAAGAAGAGTTGTTTTCTGGTAAGGAAAGTCACATTGCGCTCCCATTGCCATACACTGTGCAAATAGCACTCGCGTCTGTTCCCAGCAAGTACAGTGTATTGGACTGAAGAGGATCTACTGTTCTTGTCAGGTTCCTAAGCAGACTTGAACTAGATATGGCCTTGTGTGTAGGAAGCACAGTTTTTTTGTTCTGAGCAAGCTCACTGTTCTGGCCCTATAGGAAACACAGTAGAGTAGAAGAGTGCTCTTTTCTCAAAAGCAGAGTGTGTTTCTTGTAAAGCGAGCTAGAGTTTGTTTCCCAGTCCTAAATGGAGTTGAGTCACATGCAATTTTTTGTTCTATGAGCAAGAGTTGTTTTCTGGTAAGACGAGTCACTATTGTGCTCCAATTGCCATACACAGTGTAAATAGCACTCGCGTCTGTTCCCAGCAAGTACAGTGTATTGGACTGAAGAGGAGCTACTGTTCTTGTCAGTTTCCTAAGCAGAGTTGAACTACATATGGTCCGTGTGTGTAGGAAGCACAGTTCTTTTGTTCTGAGCAAGCTCACTGTTTGGACCCCATAGGAAACACAGTAGAGTAGAAGAGTGCTCTTTTCTCTAAAGCAGTGTGTTTCTTGTAAGGCGAGCTAGCGTTTGTTTCCCAGTCCTAAATGGAGTTGAATCACATGCAGTTTCTGGTCCTACGAGCAAGAGTTGTTTTCTGGTTAGGAAAGTCACTATTGCGCTCCCATTGCTATACACAGTGCAAATAGCACTCACGTCTGTTCCCAGAAGTACAGTGTATTGGACTGAAGAGGAGCTACTGTTCTTCTCAGTTTCCTAAGCAGACTTGAACTAGATATGGCCCGTGTGCCTAGGAAGCACAGTTCATTTGTTCTGAGCAAGCTAACTGTTCTGGCCCTACAGGAAACACAGTAGAGTAGAAGAGTGCTCTTTTCTCAAAAGCAGATGTAAGGTGAACTAGAGTTTGCTTCCCAGTCCTAAATGGAATGGAGTCACATGCAGTTTCTGGTCGTAAGAGCAAGAGTTGTTTTCTGGTAAGATGAGTCACTATTGTGCTCCAATTGCCATACATAGTGCAAATAGCACTCACGTCTGTTCTCAGCAAGTACAGTGTATCGGACTGAAGAGGAGCTGCTGTTCTTGTCAGTTTACTAAGCAGAGTTGAACTAGATATGGCCCTTGTGTTTAGGAAGCACAGTTATTATGTTCTGAGCAAGCTCACTGTTCTGGCCATATAGGAAACACAGTAGAGTAGAAAAGTGCTCTTTTCTCAAAAGCAGAGTGTGCTTCTTGTAAGGCGAGCTAGCGTTTGTTTCCTAGTCCTAAATGGAGTTGAATCCCATGCAGTTTCTGGTCCTACGAACAAGAGTTGTTTTCTGGTACGGAAAGTCACTATTGCGCTCCCATTGCCATACACAGTGCAAATAGCACTCGCGTCTTTTCCCAGCAAGTACATTGTATTGGACTGAATAGGAGCTACTGTTCTTGTCAGTCTCCTAAGCAGAGTTGAACTACATATGGTCCTTGTGTGTAGGAAGCACAGTTCTTTTGTTCTGAGCAAGCTCACTGTTTGGACCCCATTGGAAACACAGTAGAGTAGAAAAGTGCTCTTTTATCTAAAGCAGAGTGTGTTTCTTGTAAGGTGAGCTAACGTTTGTGTCTCAGTCCTAAATGGAGTGGAATCACATGCAGTTTCTGGTCCTACGAGCAAGAGTTGTTTCATGGTAAGAATAGTCACTATTGCGCTGCCATTGCCATACACATGACAAATAGCACTGGCATCTGTTCCCAGCAAGTACAGTGTATTGGACTGAAGAGGATCTACTGTTCTTGTCAGGTTCCTAAGCAGAATTGAACAAGATATGGCCGTGTGTGTAGGAAGCACAGTTCTTTTGTTCTGAGCAAGCTCACTGTTTGGACCCCATAGGAAACACAGTAGAGTAGAAGAGTGCTCTTTTCTAAAAAGCAGAGAGTGTTTCTTGTAAGGCAAGCTAGCGTTTGTTTTCCAGTCCTAAATGGCGTTGAATCACATGCAGTTTGTGTTCCTAGGAGCAAGAGTTGTTTTCTGTTAAGGAAAGTCACTATTGTGCTCTCTTTGCCATACACAGTGCAAATAGCACTCGCGTCTGTTCCCAGCAAGTACAGTGTATTGGACAGAAGAGGAGCTACTGTTCTTGTCAGTTTCCTAAGCAGAGTTGAACTAGTTATGGCCCGTGTGTAGGAAGCACAGTTCTTTTGTTCTGAGCAAGTTCACTGTTCTGGCCTTATAGGAAACACAGTAGAGTAGAAGACTGCTCTTTTCTCAAAAGCAGAGTGTGTTTCTTGTAAGGCGAGTTAGCGTTTGTTTCCCAGTCCTAAATGGAGTTGAATCCCATGCAATTTCTGGTCCTACGAGCAAGAGTTGTTTTCTGGTAAGAAGAGTCACTATTGCGCTCCCATTGTCATACACAGGGCAAATAGCACTGGCATCTGATCCCAGGAAGTACAGTGTATTGGACTGAAGAGGATCTACTGTTCTTGTCAGGTTCCTACGCAGAATTGAACTAGATATGGCTATGTGTGTAGAAAGCACAGTTCTTTTGTTCTGAGCAAGCTCACTGTTTGGACCCCATTGGAAACACAGTAGAGTAGAAGAGTGCTCTTTTCTCAAAAGCAGAGTGTGTTTATTGAAAGACGAGCTAGTGATTGTTTCCCAGTCAGAAATGGATTGAATCCCGTGCAGTTTCTGGTCCTACGAGCAAGAGATTTTTCTGGTAAGAAGAGTCACTATTGCGCTCCCATTGCCATAAACAGTGCAAATAACACTGGCATTTGTTCCATGCATGTACAGAGTATTGGACTGAAGAGGAGCTACTGTTCTTGTCAGTTTCCTAAGCAGAGTTGAACTAGATATGGCCCCTTTGTGTAGGAAGCACAGTCCTTTTGTTCTGAGCAAGCTCATTGTTCTGGCCATAGAGGAAACACAGTAGAGTAGAAGAGTGCTCTTTTCTCAAAAGCAGAGTGTGTTTCTTGTGAGCAGAGCTAGCGTTTGTTTCCCAGTCCTAAATGGAGGTGAGTCACATGCAGTTTTTGGTCCTAAGAGCAATAGTTGTTTTCTGGTAAGAAGAGTAACTATTGCGCTCCCATTGCCATACAGAGTACAAATAGCACTCGCGTCTCTTCCCAGCAAGTACAGTGTATTAGACTGAAAAGGAGCTACTGTTCTTGTCAGTAACCTAAGCAAAGTTGAATTAGATATGGCCCTTGTGTGTAGGAAGCACAGTTCTTTTGTTCTGAGCAAGCTCACTGTTTGGACCCCATAGGAAACCCAGTAGAGTAGATGAGTGCTCTTTTCTCAAAAGCAGAGTGTGTTTCTTGTAAGCGAGCCAGCGTTTGTTTCCCAGTCCTAAATGGAGTTGAATCCCCTGCAGTTTCTGGTCCTACGAGCAAGAGTTGTTTTCTGGTAAGAAGAATCACTATTGTGCTCTCAATGTCATACACAGTGTAAATAGCCTTGTCGTCGGGTCCCAGCATGTACAGTGTATTGGACTGAAGAGAATCTACTGTTCTTGTCAGCTTCCTAAGCAGAATTGAACTAGATATGGTCGTGTGTGTAGGAAGCACAGTTCTTTTTTTCTGAGCAAGTTCACTGTTCTGGCCCTATAGGAAACACAGTAGAGTAGAAGAGTGCTCTTTTCTCAAAAGCAGAGTGTGTTTCTTGTAAGGCGAGCTAGCGTTTCTTTCCCAGTCCTAAATGGAGTTGAGTCACTTGCAGTTTCTGGTCCTACTACAAGAGTTGTTTTCTGGTAAGAAGAGTCACTATTGCGCTCCCATTGTCATACAGAGGGCAAATAGCACTGGTGCCTG
Source organism: Peromyscus eremicus (assembly GCF_949786415.1). Taxonomy (NCBI): domain Eukaryota; kingdom Metazoa; phylum Chordata; class Mammalia; order Rodentia; family Cricetidae; genus Peromyscus; species Peromyscus eremicus. The sequence goes on along the minus strand of NW_026737054.1, from coordinate 9,003 downwards.
TTCCCAGCATGTGCATTGTATTTGACTGGAGGGTATACTGTTCTTGTCAGTTCCCTAAGCTGAATTGAACTAGATATGGCCGTGTGTGTAGGAAGCACACTTCTTTTGTTCTGTGCAATCTCACTGTTCTGGCCCGATACGAAACACAGTAGAGTAGAAGAGTGCTCTTTTCTAAAAAGCAGAGTGTGTTTCTTGCAAGGAGAGCTAGCGTTTTTTTTCCCAGTCCTATATGGAGTTGAATCACATGCAGTTTCTGATCCTACGAGCAAGAGTTGTTTTCTGGTAAGAAGAGTCACTATTGCGCTCCCATTGTCATACACAAGGCAAATAGCACTGGCGTCGGTTCCCAGCATGTACAGTGTATTGGACTGAAGAGAATCTACTGTTCTTCTCAGGTTCCTAAGCAGAAATGAACTAGATATGGCCGTGTATGTAGGAAGCACTGTTCTTTTGTTCTGAGCATGCTCACTGTTCAGACCTCATAGGAAACACAGTAGAGTAGAAGAGTGATCTTTTCTCTAAAGCAGAGTGTGTTTCTTGTAAGGCGAGCTAGCGTTTGTTTCCCAGACCTAAATGGAGTTGAATCACATGCAGTTTCTGGTCCTACAAGCAAGAGATGTTTTCTGGTAGGGAAAGTCACTATTGCGATCTCATTGACATACACAGTTCAAATAGCACTTGCTTCTGTTCCCAGCAAGTACAGTGTATTGGACTGAAGAGGAGCTACTGTTCTTGTCAGTTTCCTAAGCAGAGTTGAACTAGATATGGCCTGTGTGTGTAGGAAGCACAGGTCTTCTGTTCTGAGCAAGCTCACTGTTCGGACCCCATAGGAAACCCAGTAGAGTAAACGAGTGCTCTTTTCTCAAAGGCAGAGTGTGTTTCTTGTAGGCGAGCTAGCGTTTGTTTCCCAGTCCTAAATGGAGTTGAATCCCATGCAGTTTCTGGTCCTACGAGCAAGAGTTGTTTTCTGGTAAGAAGAATCACTATTGCGCTCACAATATCATACACAGTGCAAATAGCTTTGGCGTCGGTTCCCAGCAACTACAGTGTATTGGACTGAAGAGGAGCTACTGTTCTTGTCATTTTCCTAAGAGGAGTTGAACTAGATATGGCCCGTGTGTGTAGGAAACACAGTTCTTTTTTTCTGAGAAAGCACACTGTGAGGACACCATAGGAAACACAGTAGAGTAGATGAGTGCTCTTTTCTCAAAATTAGATTGTGTTCCTTGAAAGGCGAGCTAGTATTTACTTTCCAGTCAGAAATGGAGTTGAATCCCATGCAGTTTCTGGTCCTACGAGTAAGAGTTGTTTTCTGGTAAGAAGAGTCACTATTGCGCTCCCATTGCCATACACAGTGCAAATAGCACTTGCGTCTGTTCCCAGCAAGTACAGTGTATTGGACTGAAGAGGAGCTACTGTTCTTGTCAGTTTCCTAAGCAGAGTTGAACCAGATATGGCCCGTGTGTGTAGTAAGCACAGTTCTTTTGTTCTGAGCAAGCTCACTGTTCGGACACCATAGGAAACACAGTAGAGTAGAAGAGTGCTCTTTTCTCAAAAGTAGAGTGTGTTTCTTATAAGGCGAGCTAGCGTTTTTTTCCCAGTCCTAAATGGAGTTGAATCACATGCAGTTTCTGGTCCTACGAGCAAGAGTTGTTTTCTGGTAAGAAGAGTCAATATTGCGCACCCATTGTCATACACAGGGCAAATAGCTCTTGCGTCTGTTCCCAGCAAGTACAGTGTATTGGACTGAAGAGGAGCTTCTGTTCTTGTCAGTTTCCTAAGCAGTGTTGAACCAGATATGGCCCGTGTGTGTAGGAAGCACAGGTCTTTTGTTCTGAGCAAGCTCACAGTTCGGACCCCGTAGGAAACACGATAGAGTAGAAGAGTGCCCTTTTCTCAAAAGCAGAGTGTGTTCCTTGTAAGGCGAGCTAGCATTTGTTTCCCAGTCCTAAATGGAGTTGAATCACATCCAGATTCTGGTCCTATGAGCAAGAGTTGTTTTCTGGTAAGGAAAGTCACTATTGTGCTCCCATTCCCATACATAGTGCAAATAGCACTCGCGTCTGTTCCCAGCAAGTACAGTGTATTGGACTGAAGAGGAGCTACTGTTCTTGTCATTTTCATAAGAGGAGTTGAACCAGATATATCCCATGTGTGTAGGAAGCAGAGTTCTTTTGTTCTGAGAAAGCACACTATGCGGACATCATAGGAAACACAGTAGAGTAGATGAGTGCTCTATTCTCAAAATTTGATTGTTTTTCTTGAAAGTCGAGCTAGTGTTTGTTTCCCAGTCAGAAATGGAGTTGAGTCCCATGCGGTTTCTGGTACTACGAGCAAGAGTTGTTTTCTGGTAAGAAGAGTCACTATTGCGCTCCCATTGCCATACACAGTGCAAATAGCACTCGCGTCTGTTCCCAGCAAGTACAGTGTATTGGACTGAAGAGCAGCTACTGTTCTTGTCAGTTTCCTAAGCAGAGTTGAACTAGATATGGCCCGTGGGTGTAGGAAGCACAGTTCTTTTGTTCTGAGCAAGCTCACAGTTCGGACCCCGTAGGAAAAACACTAGAGTAGAAGAGTGCCCTTTTCTCAAAAGCAGAGTGTGTTTCCTGTAAGGCGAGACAGCGTTTGTTACCCAGTACTAAATGGAGTTGAATCCCATGCAGTTTGTGGTCCTACGAGCAAGAGTTGTTTTCTGGTAAGAAGAGTCACTATTGTGCTCCCACTGTCATACACAGGGCAAATTGCACAGGCATCTGTTCCCAGCATGTACAGTGTATTGGACTGAAGAGGAGCTACTGTTCTTGTCAGTTTCCTAAGCAGAGTTGAACTAGACATGGCCCGTGTGTGTAGGAAGCACAGGTCTTTTGTTCTGAGCAAGCTCACAGTTTGGACCCCGTAGGAAAAACAATAGAGTAGAAGAGTGCTCTTTTCTCAAAAGCAGAGTGTGTTTCTTGTAAGGCGAGCTAGCGTTTGTTTCCCAGTCCTAAATGGAGATGAATCACATGCAGTTTCTGGTCCTACGAGCAAGAGTTGTTTTCTGGTAAGAAGAGTCACTATTGCGCTCCCATTGTCATACACAGGGCAAATAGCACTGGCGTCGGTTCCCAGCATGTACGGTGTATTGGACTGAATAGAACCTACTGTTCTTGTCAGGTTCCTAAGCAGAATTGAACTAGTTATGGCCGTGTATATAGGAAGCACAGTTCTTTTGTTCTGAGCAAGCTCTCTGTTCTGGCCCTATAAGAAACACAGTAGAGTAGAAGAGTGCTCTTTTCTCAAAAGCAGAGTGTGTTTCTTGTAAGGCGAGCTAGTGTTTGTTTCCAGTCCTAAATGGAGTTGAATCACATGCAGTTTTTGGTCCTACCAGTAAGAGTTGTTTTCTCTTAAGGAAAGTCACTATTGTGCTCCCTTTGCCATACACAGTGCAAATAGCAGTCGCGTCTGTTTCCAGCAAGTACAGTGTATTGGACTGAAGAGGAGCTACTGTTCTTGTCATTTTCCTAAGAGGAGTTGAACCAGATATGGCTAATGTGTGTAGGAAGCACACTTCTTTTGTTCTGAGAAAGATCACTGTGCGGACATCATAGGAAACACAGTAGAGTAGATGACTGCTCTTTCTCAAAATTTGATTGTGTTTCTGGAAAGGCGAGCTAGTGTTTGTTTCCCAGTCAGAAATGGAGTTGAATCCCATGCAGTTTGTGGTCCTACGAGCAAGAGTTGTTTTCTGGTAAGAAGAGTCACTATTGTGCTCCCATTGCCATACACAGTGCAAATAGCACTCGCGTCTATTCCCAGCAAGTACAGTGTATTGGACTGAAGAGCAGCTACTGTTCTTGTCAGTTTTCTAAGCAGAGTTGAACTAGATATGGCCCGAGTGTGTAGGAAGCACAGTTCTTTTGTTCTGAGCAAGCTCACTGTTCGGAACCCATAGGAAACACAGTAGAGTAGAAGCGTGCTCTTTTCTCAAAAGCAGAGTGTGTTTCTTGTAAGGCGAGATAGCGTGTGTTACCCAGTACTAAATAAAGTTGAATCCCATGCAGTTTGTGGTCCTACGAGCAAGAGTTGTTTTCTGGTAAGAAGAGTCACTATTGTGCTCCCATTGTCATACACAGGGCAAATAGCACTGGCATCTGTTCCCAGCATGTACAGTGTATTGGACTGAAGAGGATCTACTGTTCTTTTCAGTTTTCTAAGCAAAATTGAACTAGATATGGCCGTGTGTGTAGAAAGCACAGTTCTCTTGTTCTGATCAAGCTCACTGTTCTGGCTCTATAGGAAACACAGTAGAGTAGAAGAGTGCTCTTTTCTCAAAAGCAGAGTGTGTTTTTTGTAAGGCGAGCTAGCTATTGATTCCCAGTCCTAAATGGAGTTTAATCACATCCAATTTCTGGTCCTATGAGCAAGAGTTGTTTTCTGGTAAGGAAAGTCACTATTGCGCTCCCATTGCCATACATAGTACAAATAGCACTCGCGTCTGTTCCCAGCAAGTACAGTGTATTGGACTGAAGAGGAGCTACTCTTCTTGTCATTTTCCTAAAAGGAGTTGAACTAGATATGGCTCGTGTGTGTAGGAAGCACAGTTCTTTTGTTCTGAGAAAGCACACTGTGCGGACACCATAGGAAACACAGTAGAGTAGATGAGTGCTCTTTTCTCAAAATTAAATTGTGTTTCTTGAAAGGCGAGCTAGTGTTTGCTTCCCAGTCAAAAATGGAGTTGAATCCCATGCCGTTTCTGGTCCTACGAGCAAGAGTTTTTTTCTGGTAAGAAGAGTCACTATTGCGCTCCCATTGTCATACACTGGGCAAATAGCACTGGCGTCTGTTCCCAGCATGTACAGTGTATTGGACTGAAGAGGTTCTACTGTTCTTGTCAGGTTCCTAAGTAGAATTGAATTAGATATGGCCCGTGTGTGTAGGAAGCACAGTTTTTTTGTTCTGAGCAAGCTCACTGTTCGGAACACATAGGAAAAACAGTAGAGTAGAAGAGTGCTCTTTTCACAAAAGCAGAGAGTGCTTCTTGGAAGTCGAGCTAGTGTTTGTTTCCCAGTCCTAAATGGAGTTGAGTCACATGCAGTTTTTTGTCCTACGAGCAAGAGATGTTTTCTGGTAAGACAAGTCACTATTGTGCTCCAATTGCCATACACAGTGCAAATAGCACTCGCGTCTGTTCCCCGCAAGTACAGTGTATTGGACTGAAGAGGAGCTACTGTTCTTGTCAGTTTCCTAAGCAGAGTTGAACTAGATATGGCCCGTGTGTGTAGGAAGCACAGTTCTTTTGTTCTGAGCAAGCTCACTGTTTGGACCTCATAGGAAACACAGTAGAGTAGAAGAGTGCTCTTTTCTCTAAAGCAGAGTGTGTTTTTTGTAAGGCGAGCTAGCGTTTGTTTCCCAGTCCTAAATGGAGTTGAATCACATGCAGTTTCTGGTCCTACGAGCCAGAGTTGTTTTATGGTAAGAAGAGTCACTATTGCACTGCCATTTCCATGCACATGACAAATAGCACTCGTGTCTGCTCCCAGCAAGTACAGAGTATTGGACTGAAGAGGAGCTACTGTTCTTCTCAGTTTCCTAAGCAGAGTTGAACTAGATATAGCCCGTGTGTGTAGGAAGCACAGTTCTTTTGTTCTGAGCAAGCTCACTGTTCGGAACTCATAGGAAGCACAGTAGAGTAGAAGAGTGCTCTTTTCTCTAAAGCAGAGTGTGTTTCTTGTAAGGCGAGTTAGCATTTGTTTCCCAGTCCTAAATGGAGTTGAATCACATTCAGTTTCTGGTCCTACGAGCAAGAGATGTTTTATGGTAAGAAGAGTCACTATTGCGCTGCCATTGCCATACACAGGACAAATAGCACTGGCGTCTGTTCCCAGCAAGTACAGTGTATTGGATTGAAGAGGATCTACTGCTCTTGTCAGGTTCCTAAGCAGAATTAAACTAGATATTGTCGTGTGTGTAGGAAGCACAGTTCTTTTGTTCTGAGCAAGCTCACTGTTCAGACACCATAGGAAACACAGTAGAGTAGAAGAGTGCTCTTTTCTCAAAAGCAGAGTGTGTTTTTGTAAGGCGAGCTAGCGTTTGTTTCCTAGTCCTAAATGGAGTTGAATCACATGCAGTTTCTGGTCCTACGAACAAGAGTTGTTTTCTGGTAAGGAAAGTCACTATTGTGCTCCCATTGCCCTACACAAGGCAAATAGCATTCGCGTCTTTTCCCAGCAAGTACTGTGTATTGGACTGAAGAGCAGCTACTGTTCTTGTCAGTTTCCTAAGCAGAGTTGAACTAGATATGGCCCGTGTGTGTAGGAAGCACAGTTCTTTTGTTCTGAGCAAGCTCACAGTTCGGTCCCCGTAGGAAACACACTAGAGTAGAAGAGTGCCCTTTTCTCAAAAGCAGAGTGTGTTTCCTGTAAGGCGCGACAGCGTTTGTTACCCAGTACTAAATGGAGTTGAATCCCATGCAGTTTGTGGTCCTACGAGCAAGAGTTGTTTTCTGGTAAGAAGAGTCACTATTGCGCTCCCATTGTCATACACAGAGCAAATAGCACAGGCATCTGTTCCCAGCATGTACAGTGTATTGGACTGAAGAGGAGCTACTGTTCTTGTCAGTTTCCTAAGCAGAGTTGAACTAGATATGGTCCGTGTGTGTAGGAAGCACAGGTCTTTTGTTCTGAACAAGCTCACAGTTCGGACCCTGTAGGAAACACAATAGAGTAGAAGAGTGCCCTTTTCTCAAAAGCAGAGTGTGTTTCTTGTAAGGCGAGCAAGCGTTTGTTTGCCAGTCCTAAATGGAGATGAATCACATGCAGTTTCTGGTCCTACGAGCAAGAGTTGTTTTCTGGTAAGAAGAGTCACTATTGCGCTCCCATTGTCATACACAGGGCAAATAGCACTGGCGTCGGTTCCCAGCATGTACGGTGTATTGGACTGAATAGAACCTACTGTTCTTGTCAGGTTCCTAAGCAGAATTGAACTAGTTATGGCCGTGTATATAGGAAGCACAGTTCTTTTGTTCTGAGCAAGCTCTCTGTTCTGGCCCTATAGGAAACACAGTAGAGTAGAAGAGTGCTCTTTTCTCAAAAGCAGAGTGTTTTTCTTGTAGGCGAGCTAGCGTTTGTTTCCAGTCCTAAATGGAGTTGAATCACATGCAGTTTTTGGTCCTACCAGTAAGAGTTGTTTTCTCTTAAGGAAAGTCACTATTGTGTTCCCTTTGCCATACACAGTGCAAATAGCAGTCGCGTCTGTTTCCAGCAAGTACAGTGTATTGGATTGAAGAGGAGCTACTGTTCTTGTCATTTTCCTAAGAGGAGTTGAACCAGATATGGCTAATGTGTGTAGGAAGCACACTTCTTTTGTTCTGAGAAAGATCACTGTGCGGACATCATAGGAAACACAGTAGAGTAGATGAGTGCTCTCTTCTCAAAATTTGATTGTGTTTCTGGAAAGGCGAGCTAGTGTTTGTTTCCCAGTCAGAAATGGAGTTGAATCCCATGCAGTTTGTGGTCCTATGAGCAAGAGTTGTTTTCTGGTAAGAAGAGTCACTATTGTGCTCCCATTGCCATACACAGTGCAAATAGCACTCGCGTCTATTCCCAGCAAGTACAGTGTATTGGACTGAAGAGCAGCTACTGTTCTTGTCAGTTTCCTAAGCAGAGTTGAACTAGATATGGCCCGAGTGTGTAGGAAGCACAGTTCTTTTGTTCTGAGCAAGCTCACTGTTCGGAACCCATAGGAAACACAGTAGAGTAGAAGCGTGCTCTTTTCTCAAAAGCAGAGTGTGTTTCTTGTAAGGCGAGATAGCGTGTGTTACCCAGTACTAAATGGAGTTGAATCCCATGCAGTTTATGGTCCTACGAGCAAGAGTTGTTTTCTGGTAAGAAGAGTCACTATTGCGCTGCCATTGCCATACACAGGACAAATAGCACTGGCGTCTCTTCCCAGCAAGTACAGTGTACTGGACTGAAGAGGATCTACTGTTCTTGTCAGGTTCATAAGCAGAATTGAACTAGATATGGCCGTGTGTGTAGGAAGCACAGTTCTTATGTTCTGAGCAAGTTCACTCTTCTGGCCCTATAGGAAACACAGTAGAGTAGAAGAGTGCTCTTTTCTCAAAAGCAGAGTGTGTTTTTGTAAGGCGAGCTAGCCTTTGTTTCGTAGTCCTAAATGGAGTTGAATCACATGCAGTTTCTGTTCCTATGAACAAGAATTGTTTTCTGGTAAAAAAAAAAGTCACTATTGCGCTCCCATTGCCCTACACAAGGCAAATAGCACTCGCGTCTTTTCCCAGCAAGTGCAGTGTATTGGACTGAATAGGAGCTACTGTTCTTGTCAGTTTACTAAGCAGAGTTGAACTAGATATGGCCGTGTGAGTAGGAAGTACAGTTTTTTTTTTCTGAGCAAGCTCACTGTTCGGAACACATAGGAAACACAGTAGAGTAGAAGAGTGCTCTTTTCTCAAAAGCAGAGTGTGTTTCTTGTAAGGCGAGCTAGCGTTTGTTTGTCAGTCCTAAATGGAGTTGAATCACATGCAGTTTCTGGTCCTATTAGCAAGAGTTGTTTTATGGTAAGAAGAGTCACTATTGTGCTGCCATTGACATATACAGGACAAATAGCACTGGCGTCTCTTCCCAGCAAGTACACTGTATTGGACTGAAGAGAATCTACTGTTCTTGTCAGGTTCCTAAGCAGAATTGAACTAGATATGGCCGTGTGTGTAGGAATCACAGTTCTTTTGTTCTGAGCAAGCTCACTGTTCGGACACCATAGGAAACACAGTAGAGTAGAAGAGAGCTCTTTTCTCAAAAGCAGAGTGTGTTTTTGTAAGGCGAGCTATCGTTTTTTTCCTAGTCCTAAATGGAGTTGAATCACATGCAGTTTCTGGTCCTAAGAACAAGAGTTGTTTTATGGTAAGGAAAGTCACTATTGCGCTCCCATTGCCCTTCACAAGGCAAATAGCACTCGCATCTTTTCCCAGCATGTACAGTGTATTGGACTGAATAGGAGCTACTCTTCTTG